>NC_141877.1:91987660-92290690 GCF_056163025.1 Triticum urartu
GCTATGCCCCTGGCCATCAGGTCCGATTCGGAAACATTAACTACATGGCCGACATCCGCGGAGACTTGATCTTCGACGGATTTGAGCCCATGTCAGGTGTGCCGCACAGTTGCAACGAGCATGACGTAACTCTGCCGTCGGACAATGTTCGGGAGATCGCATCTACAACTACTCCGGCCATCAATCCGGAGCAAAACGCGCCATCCGAGAGCGGAGGGATAGACCCCGCCACGGAGGCCACGCTCTCAGCGGCGATAGAGCCGGATGCTGACTTTACCCCTTACGAGAGCCGTGTCGCCGAACCACTGGATTCATCTCCGGCCACGGACTCCGAGCCGCCTACATTCGTGCCCGTCGAACCCGACTGGGCGCCGATCATGGAGTTCACCTCCGCGGATATCTTTCAGCACTCGCCTTTTGGCGATGTGCTAAATTCATTAAGGTCTCTCTCCCTATCAGGAGAACCTTGGCCGAACTATGTTCGGCTAGAATGGGATGCGGACGATGAAGAAATTCGCTTCCCACCCACCACCCACTTGGTAGACACTGTCGACGACTTAACTGACATGCTTAACTTCAACTCCAAACACATCGACGGCATGAACGAAGATGCAGGAGACGAACAGGAACCAGCGGCCACAGGGCACCGGACAACCACTTCATCACATGACATATACATGGTGGATACACCCAAAGAGGGAAATTGCGAAGAGACAGCGGAGGATGCCCCGTCCAAACAACCCAAGCGCCGATGTCAGCGGCGCCGCTCTAAGTCCCGCCATAGAAAAAATAGCAATAACAGCGCAAGAGGAAATACTAGTCCAGTCGACTCTAGGAGAAACGATGACTGCACCGCCCCGGTGGCAAAGCACGATCAAGATGCAAACGGTGAACATAGTGCGGATCCGGCGTCCAAACACGGCGATGCCAAGGATAAACTGCTACCTCTTGAGCACTGCGCTAGATTTCCCTGAAGAGGAAGGGATGATGGAGCAAAGTAGCGTAAGTATTTCCCTTAGTTTTTGTGAACCAAGGTATCAATCTAGTAGGAGGCTACGCTCGAGTCCCTCATACCTATACAAAAACAATAGCTCAACGCAACCAACGCGCTTAGGGGTTGTCAATCCCTTCACGGTCACTTACGAAAGTGAGATCTGATAGAGATGATAAATAATATATTTTTTGGTATTTTTGGTATAGAGATGCAAAGTAAATAAAGTAAAAGCAAAGTAAAAACAAAGCAACAGTAAAGTGATGGAGATTGATATGATGAGAAAGAGACCCGGGGGGCATAGGTTTCCTAGTGGCTTCTCTCAAGAGCATAAGTATTCTACGATGGGTGAACAAATTACTGTTGAGCAATTGACAGAATTGAGCATACTTATGAGAATATCTAGGTATGATCATGTATATAGGCATCACGTCTGAGACAAGTAGACCGAAACGATTCTGCATCTACTACTATTACTCCACTCATCGACCGCTATCCAGCATGCATCTAGAGTATTAAGTTAAAAATAGAGTAACGCCTTAAGCAAATGACATGATGTAGAGGGATAGTTTCATGCAATATGATAAAAACCCCATCTTGTTATCCTCGATGGCAACAATACAATATGTGCCTTGCTGCCCCTTCTGTCACTGGGAAAGGACACCGCAGGATTGAACCCAAAGCTAAGCACTTCTCCCATGGCAAGAACAACCAATCTAGTTGGCCAAACCAAACTGATAATTCGAAGAGACTTGCAAAGATAACCAATCATACATAAAATAATTCAGAGAAGATTCAAATATTATTCATAGATAGACTTGATCATAAACCCACAATTCATCGGTCTCAACAAACACACCACAAAAAGAAGATTACATCGAATAGATCTCCACGAGAGAGGGGGAGAACATTGTATTGAGATCCAAAAAGAGAGAAGAAGCCATCTAGCTACTAGTTATGGACCCGTAGGTCTGAACTAAACTACTCACACTTCATCGAAGGGGCTAGGATGATGATGTAGAAGCCCTCCGTGATTGATGCCTCCTCCGGCGGAGCTCCGAAACAGGCCCCAAGATGGGATCTCGTGGATACAGAAAGTTGTGGCGGTGGAATTAGGTTTTTGGCTCCGTCCCCGATCGTTTGGGGGTACGTGGATATATATAGGAGGGAGAAGTATGTCGGTGGAGCTTCGAGGGGCCCACGAGGCAGGGGGCGCGCCCTAGGGGGGCGCCCCCTACCCTCGTGAGCACCTTGTGGCTTTCTTGACGGAGGGTCCAAGTCTCCTGGATCTTATGTGATGAGAAAATCACGTTTCCGAAGGTTTCATTTCGTTTGGACTCTGTTTGATATTCCTTTTCCTCGAAACCCTAAAACAGGCAAAAAAACAGCAATTCTGGGCTGGGCCTCCGGTTAATAGGTTAGTCCCAAAAATGATATAAAAGTGGAAAATAAAGCCCAATAATGTCTAAAACAGTAGATAATATAGCATGGAGCAATCAAAAATTATAGAAACGTTGGAGACGTATCATAAACCTCATCAAACCCCGTCTGGGAGGAAAACAGTCCGAACGAAGATGCACACATCATCCTGGAAATGCACTTGGAGCAAGAGAACCTCCGCAGAAGGCTTATTGCCACCGCGAGGAGCCTGAAGAAGTAGAAGCAAAGGCTTAAGGCCACACAAGATACGCTCAACAGTAGGTGGAACAAAGTGCTCGACAACGAAACAAAGTATGGCGGAAGTTACCACACAAATAGCTATCCAAAGCGCAAGCTATTACCTGAATTCGACGATGAGGCCTTAGAGCCCACACAGTCGAAAAATGATACGGCCAACCGGCAGGGTCCAACACCTGGTGACCGCGATAGAGCGGCTAACAAAGTCGCACATTAGTTAACACATGATCTACATGAGAACCTGCGCCAAAAATCCGGCGCGAGCAGATCCATCTATGGATCTAGGAAGCACACTCCGTCACAAAATCAAAACCGAATACTACAACCATCTGAACACCATGGCATATCCCAATATAGGGGTGCCGCACACCCCCTATGTTTCACCAATGAGGTGCTGGATCATGAATTCCCAGAAGGATTCAAACCAGTGAATATAGAGGCGTACGACGAGACAACAGACCCTCCATATTCATATGGCTCGTGGAGACGATCTCCATGCCATTAAATATTTGCCCCTCAAGCTTAAAGGGCCAGCTCAGCACTGGCTGAAAAGCCTCCCCGAAAACTCAATTAGAAGTTGGGAGGAGTTCGAGGACGCTTTTCGGGCTAATTTTCAAGGGACTTATGTCCGATCTCCGGATGTAGACGATTTAAGTCATATAATCCAACAGTCCGGAGAGTCCACCCGAAAGCTTTGGAACAGGTTCCTCACCAAGAACTAAATCATCGACTGTCCGGACGCCGAAGCCTTAGCAGCTTTTAAACACAGTGTCCGAGACGAATGGCTCGCCAGACACCTCGGCCAAGAAAAACTGAGAACAATGGCAGCCCTAACAAGCCTCATGACCCGCTTTTGCGTGGGCGAAGACAACTGGTTGGCCCATAGAAGCACCAGCGACCCAAGCACATCCGAAGTCAGGGGTGGCAATGGAAAACCACCACGCAACAAAAACAAGCATCGAAATAAAGAAGGCAGCCCAGATAATACGGCGGTAAACACCGGATTCAGGGGCTCTCGACCAGGTCAGTGGAAAAAGCCCTTCAAAGGCAGCAGAGAAGGACCATTTGTCCTAAACAAGATTCTTGACAAGCTCTGTCAGATTCACGGCACCCCTGACAAACCTGCAAATCACTCCCACATAGAATGTTGGGTCTTCAAGTAGGCCGGTAAGCTAAACGCCGAACACAATGGGGAAGAGACACCAAGCGAAGACGAGGATGAACCTCGCCAGCAAAGCACAGGAGGACAGAAAAAGTTCCCACTAGAGGTTAAAACCGTAAACGTGATCCATGTGACGAAGAGGAGAAGCAAGCATGCACTCCGAGACACGTGCTCCATAGAGCCCGTCATCCCCAGGTTCAACCCCTGGTTGGCCTGCCCGATCACTTTTGATCGTAGGGATCACATGACAAGTATCCGGCACGAAGGATTGGCGGCCTTGGTGTTAGACCCAATAATAAACGGGTACCATTTCACACAAGTCCTCATGGGCGGCGGCAGTGATCTAAATCTGATATATCAGGACACAGTCCACAAAATGGGGATGGACCCGACACAAATAAGCCACATTAATACTACCTTCAAGGGAGTAATACTAGGCCAAGAGGCCGCTGTACAGGCTCTCTACTGCTAGAGGTTGTATTCGGTTCTCCTGATAACTTCTGAAGCGAAATGTTAACTATCCACGTCGCTCCATTCCGAAGTGGTTTTCAAGCACTACTCAGAAGAATGGCTTTTGCTCGTTTTAATGCAATACTGCATTATGCTTTTCTCAAGCTTAAGATGTCTGGTCCACGTGCATCATCACAGTTAGCGGAAACACCGAACATTTTTTACATGCGGAAGAGGATGCGGCGGCTTCAACAGCCGCGAACTAGTCGGCCTCACCAACCAGGAAAAAATGACAGGTCGTCAAGACCACGGACACAGTTAGACGAGTCCGGCACTCCACCACATATACATGAGATTGGTTTGATGATCAAACCCCCATAAACGATACCAGGGGCTTCCCGCGCGTAATCAGGGCCACCCCGGCTGAACTTGACTTCTCTTGAATTTTGATAGTTCATTGGTAATAACCAATTCTTTTTTTTCGGCACGGCAACTTTCACCTAAGTTCTTTCCTTTTACAGATGACAATCGTGCTGCACCCGTCCAGGACACGGCACAACGAAGACACAGGCGCAGACATGCAGCAGGGACCCGCCCAAAGTTTTCTGTTTAGATTAAGACCATGTGTAAACCTTTTTTACTGTCTCTTGTTGCTCACATCCTCCATATACTCCACATAACCGAGAAGGATGCTGACGTTATTGGCATGTCGCCATGTCAGGATATTGAACGTACCTGGACACATGGGGTTTATTATTAAGGGCATTGTTTTGCCCGGTATATGTTATAAAGACCGAACACCTTAGGGAGTGTTCTGCGTCGCGAGTTTGGCTCTATATGCATCAGCTCCGAATCATGTCTTTGGTCAAATGTTGGGTTTGCCCGGCTACCACCCTTTGGTACCTTACGTTCCATTATATCGGCTAAGGTAGCACTGGGAGAACTACTGCATTGTGCCCTGGTTCATCCAGATGAGCACCTCAGTAGAGAAAGCGGAAAACTGACTGTCATGATATAGCGAGAGATTGGTCAACCACTCGATGACTCAGCGGAATCTTCGGGTTTCCATCGCATTAACGAAGGGCCGTTTCCCGGTCATGTATGTACGCGCCCCGTATTCGGACGAGCGCAGAAGTACCAGGGGCTTTATAGTAGCCCCACCGTCAAACTCCTATGGCTAAGTGAAAGTGTTAAAGCAATATAGTCTGATTGCCTCGTTCGCCGCGCTACCACCTCCTTAATGGACCAAGACGTTGGATCAAGTATGGATACACGTTTTCTGCGAACACCCCCGCATTATATGCATGGGGGCAGAAGCCGACGACTGCAAACTTTCAGGTTATATACATATATACATAAACGGCCGCACAGAAGGCATCATAGTACTTTCAGGCAAAAGTATAAATACAGCCTTGATAACTCAATAAAACATTGTTTTTACAATGGAAGTACATGTCACTAGAACATAATATTCTTCGAGCACTGAGCCTCTATCAAACGAGCGCCTTCAAGATCTTCCTCAAAGTAGTGCTCGGCAGCCACTCGGCCTACGGCCGAACCCTGTGTCGCAATAGTGGTGGCCTCCATCTCCGCCCAGTATGTCTTGACACAGACAAAGGCCATCCGCGCACCCTCTATGCACGCCGATCTCTTCATAGCATCGATACGCGACATAGCACCAAGGAATTATTGCACTGAACTAAAATAGCTATTCGGCCTTGGCCCTCCCGGCCACAGATGATCCACAACGGACCTCATGGCAAGTTCGGAAAACCTATGGAGCTTGGCCCACTCGGCCATTCGCTCATTCAACAACAGCGGAGGACTGGAGCATGAAAATGTGACCAGAACAGCTTTTCCACTATGTGATCTTTCTAATCCTTGAAGTACTCGGCCGCATATGCAGCACTTGCAGCCAAATCCACGTAGGCATCCGCAGAACTCCACAGTCGGTCAAGCGGAGCATACATTGGATCTCCGAATTTAGTCTGCAACAAGAAGGGCTTCCCAGATTGTCATGGAATTGTCACGTCAGATGTCCTAGCGCCTAGCGGAAGGACTTAGTCGTGAGGCCAACGCATCTATGTGGTAGCTTGAGAGGGGTTGAGCGGAATCGAGAAATGCAACACAATAAGAGGATTTAGACAACTTCGGGCCCCGGGAAACATCATCCGGTAATAACCCTACATGTTGTTTGAGGCAAGATCTCATTATCATCACGAGGGAGTCGCCGTAAACCGGCTCTCCTCTAATTGTGGCTAGCCCTAGAGATTGTTATTTTCTTGTCCCTCTTTGGGGAGCCCTACCCCTCCTTATATAAATTAAAGGGGTGGGTTACATGTAGAGTCCATCTTGGACTAAAACTTAAACTATTTTGACTTCCCTTCCTGGGCTTCTTAACGTCTGCCGGTTTAACATTGTCTGCTGGTTTAACATTGTCTGCCGGTTTAACATTGTCTGCCGGGTTATGATTGACTTAACACCTGCCGGTGCTACCATCTGTTTTAACTCTACTGGTTTAACACTCGTCGGTTTACCGTCTTTCTTAGCCATCTGTCTTAATTGTCTGCCGGTTTACCACCAACTGGTTTACCGTCTGTCTTAGCCATCTGTCTTGACTCTGTCGACGTTATGGGAACGGTGGTCCCCAGACTTGCCTGCATGCGGCCTGCGGCGTGGCTTAGGTGGGGGCCCAGCGCGGCCCATCTTCATCAGCCCAAGCTCAAGACCCTCGCGAGGGGCCAAGCCTCGCGGGGTGGACGACAGGAAGCTTCCTCAAGAGCGGCCTCATCAGGCAGGCTCGCGAGGAGGCGGAGAGATCAATGCAAGGGTACCTCGCGAGGATCCCATGACGATCAAGGCCAGGCAGGCGCTGACCTACGCGGGGTCCTTGTTTCCCCTTTGGTGCAAAGGGGGCAAGCACGGGCCAAGGTATCAGGCAAAGGTTACCATTCCGGTGCAACGAGACCAAGACCAGCCGGACGGCCAGACGGAGGTCACCGTGGAGCCCAAGACGGCGTCATCACCAGTGCTTTTGGCAGCCGAAGACCACCTTTGGTCAGGATAACTTGTACTAGATGTTCCCCTTCGAAATGGCCAATTGTTGGCGCCCTTCCCGCTCAACTATTTGGGGAGAGGCCCAGGGCCTCTATAAATAGAGCTAGCCTCCACAGAGGGGAAAAGGAGGAGAGAAAGAGGAGAAAAGGAGGGTGAAAGGGAGAGAGAGGAGAAACCCAGTAGAGACTAAGTAGAACACACCGCACTAGCTCAAGAACACCCCTCGCGAGGCTGTTCTTCCCTTGTATTGTCCATCATCAGCCCAGTGGCAGTCCACCAAACCACACACTGGAGTAGGGTATTACACCACAGCGGTGGCCCAAACTAGTATAAACCTCGTGTCTCTTGTGTTGTTCATCATTTTTCATCTTAGTTCACATGAGAGGATCGGACGTAGATCGGTAGGGGAGAGATCTCCGCGTGCACCCCAGTGTTCGAACCTCAAGGGTCTGCCGGAACCCGAAATCCGACATTTGGCACGCCAGGTAGGGGTGCGCCGGAATCTTTCTTCCGCTGTTCGCGTGTGATCTTCCGTCGTGTCCATGGCTGATGCTCGTCAGGCTCGCGCCGAGCGCCGGGCTACTCGCGCCACTCGCGTCGCCCAGACGGCGCCCGACGGCGGCCACCCTCGTCGTTCCCCGTCGCCCGCCGCCAACGCCTCCACCGGCCCGGCAGGGAACGAGCAGCAGGCCTCGTCCCAGCATCCTTCGATGCGGCGGGATGGCCGCACTGCCACCCCGTCGCTGACTCCAGCTGGCTCGTCGTCCCACGCCCGTCGCGCACTCATGGATGCGCACGCCTCACTGCTCTTGGCGCGGGAGCTCCAGCACTATCGCCACGTCGACGACCTCTACAAGGACTGGCTCGCCCGCATCACCGAGCTCGTCAGTGCCGCAGGGGGCTCCCCCTTGCGGTCCCTCTCGCTGCCTCGCCCTCCGTCCTGTGCAGGGGGCGAGGACCACAAGGCGCCTCCAGCGCCTCCTCCCCAAGAAGGTGCCTTGGCTCCAAGGCGCGCAGCCCCAGGGCGGAGCCCTCCACGTCCGGCACGTGCGCAGCAAGAAGGAAGCTGCCAAGAGATCCCGCATCCCCGGGAAGGTCCCTCGCGCGCTCCCAGCGCCGGCACGCCAAGATCGCGCCCCAGCGCCTCCACGACAAGACCCCGCGCTGCTCCCAGTAGCGGCGCATGGTGACCCGAAAGAACAAGTCCGGCACCAGCAAAGGGCGCCCCGCGGAGTTCCTGCAGCTCTACGAGCTGGGCATCGTAGCCGCCAACAGAGACGAGAAGGTCATGGCGAATTGGTTCCCCATGGCGCTCAAGGATGGTGCCCGCACCTGTCTCCTGAACCTGGCTCCCGGCACGATCTCCTCCTGGAGCGAGATGCGCACCCGCTTCATCGCCAACTTCCAGGGCACTCGCGACCGGCCCCCGGTCGTGAGCGACCTGTGCCACATCAAGCAACAGCCAGGAGAAACCCTGCAGAAGTACATCCAGTGCTTCAACTACGCTCGCCTCAAGATCCCCAAGGTGACTAAAGAAGCTATCATCTCACCCTTCTCCAATGGCGTGCGCGACGTCAAGATGAAGGAAGAGCTAGCAATCCATGAAGACATGTGCACATCCCTGGAGCTGTTCAACTTGGCGACCAAGTGCGCCAGGGCTGAGGAAGGGCGTCTCTCCCTCCTCGAGCTCCCGGCAGTCGACCCAAAAGAAAAAAAGCTCAAGGCCAAAGACGTGAAGCGCAAGGGGGCTGCCATGCTAGCAGCGGAACCGGACACCAAGCGAGGCAGGGATCAGCCTGAGTCATCCAAGGGCGGACGGTACTGCGTGTACCACGACCTCCACACCCACAACACCAACGAATGTCAAGAGCTCAGAGCCATGCGAGATGGGCGAATCGGCCGACGCCCAGAGCGCAACGACAGGGGCTATGGCCGAGGAGGAGGAAGAGGTGGCAGACGATGGGAAGACCGTGGCCTTCGCCAAGGATGGCATGACTGCCCTCGCGAGGACCGCTGGCAGGACCAGCCTCGCGAGGGAGGCTGGAGGGACCAGCCTCGTGAGGGCCAACCGCACGGCAACGCAGGCCTCCCTCCTCTGCCGCCTCCACCAAGGAGGAACGAAGACCAACACCAAGACGATGGGCCTAGGGGCTTCCAAGAGCCGCGTGCAATTGCTTGTATCTTGGGTGGCGCCCAGGCCCCAGCCTCACAGTGCATCTTCAAGCAGTTTGCTGGCGAGGTGAATGCAGTCCTTCCCAAGCTTGAGGCAACGCGCCCTCTCAGGTGGTCTGCGTGCGCGATCATGTTCAGTTCCGCAGACCAGCTCAAGTGTGCGGCAACGGCCGGAATCCTCCCGATGCTTTGCTCCCCAGTCATCAGCAACGTGCAGGTCACCAGGAGCCTCATCGATGGCGGGGCAGGACTAAATGTCTTGTCCGTCGAGACGTTCGATAATCTACAACTGTTGTACGACCAGCTTCATCCAACCAAGCCTTTCTCAGGAGTCACCGATGGTTCCACTGTTCCAATTGGGCAGGTTCGCCTTCCGGTCACCTTCGGGCAACGCAACAACTATCGCACCAAGCTCATCGACTTCGATGTCACTCACATCCGCCTACTTTACAATGCCATCCTCGGGTACCCAGCCCTAGCCAAGTTTATGGCAGTGACTCACCATGGTTACAATGTCCTCAAGATGCCAGGAAGCGGCAGAGTCATCACCGTACCCTGTGAAGAAAGGGACGCAGTGTGCTCGCTCGAGCGTGCATTCCAAGCCGCAGCAATCGAAGACCCAGATCGCAGGAGCGGGAGGCCTCCCGAGGCGACCCTCAAGAAGAAGAAGACCTCACCTGGCCCGAGCCACAGGGAGGTAGGCACCTCCGGTGGTATTGCGTCAGGATTCGTGCCCGATCAGGGAGCGCCACCCTCTCATGCATAAGAAGGCGCGCCCGGCGCCCTCCTCAGGCAGGGCTCGGGGGCTCTCTCTTGGAGAGCCTCCGACCTTGCCAAGGTCGCAGGGGAGGCGCTCGGGCACCACTTGGAGGGGTGCTTTCAAGCACGCTTCCCTCAGGAAGGTACAAGTCAAAGGAGACCAAACCCTCAGGAGTTCATCGCAAGGAACACCCATGAGCTACAAGAGTCCAGAGTCATGCGCGGAAGCCGCCACTTACCTGCCGTGGCCCCACATCCAGGCGAGGATGGAGGACTGCGCGTCTGCATCGACGTACCAGGGCTCAACCGAGCTGCGTCCCAGGAGCGCCTATGGCCTTCGGCCGTAGGGCGCTGCGAGGGACCACCTCACAGCTACGTTCGCATGCCCTTCGGCCTGCCGAGCACGGTCGCTGCACATCAGCGCCTGTTGAGGAGCATTCTGGAGGCTCAGGAGGTCAGCCATCGCGCGGTCCTGGCGGAGGTGGCGATGGTCCCCAAAGACCTGCACGTGCCACCGGAGCCTCCCGAGGCCCCAGGCCCTAGGGGCTCGTGAGGGCCGACGTCTTCACCGTGCATCGCTCACTTCCTCAGCATCACTTCATCTTCAACAGCACCAGGTGACATGTTTTAGAGTTCTACTTTCAGCTGGGAGCGCTCACAGGGTTGCACCATTCCGAGGCCGCGTGGGTCCGTCCCGGTGGCATGTATCCATTTTGGTTATGCTCTTTACGTACCTTGTTGGGGACGCCCCTCGGGCTCCATCATCCCCACGCTGCTCGGGCCCGACCCAGCGGCGGTTGCTTTTACCTGCGCTTGCTTGAAATTGGATTTCCTCCTATGTGCTTAACATACCTGACCTAATCACCTGCTCGATCGACGCCTATCTGAAGAGCCGCTCGCTCTGGCACGGCGCGTGTGCACGGGTCCATCCCTGCAGTGTTGATAAACCTGAGGGGTCGAGCTCTGGCCGCGGCAGCCCCGCACGGCACCACCTCACCAGGCCCTCAGTGCCCTGACCGCTCCCTCGGAGTTACCATAGGTTGGTCGGCGACCGTAACGACAGGCCTTGTTTCTCCTCATGATTGGTGTGCAGGGCCTACTCCAGGAGCAATGTTGGGGGCATGTGAGCTCTCTCTCCCCCTCTTCGGCACGGACCGCTTGCACGTTAAAAGGGGGTTACCTGAGCATCGCGACTCATGGTCTCCTACTGGCTCTCCAGCCCTCACCCCCTGGCCTTGACCCACGGCATCGTGACCTGTCATACCAGCGGCGGCTGAGCTCGCTCGAGGGCCAGGACCTGAGGACGTAGAGCGTTAAGGAAAGTGCGGGGGAGTGGGAAGAAGCTCGCGAGGGCCTAACCCGGCAGTACCTTGGCCACCGCCTCTCGGGCCAGGCGCCTCTCCGAGGAACTACATCAGACGCACAAGATAAGTCGCGCCCTCGCAAGAGCTAGACCAACGCAGCGCTAAAGGGGACCTCCCGAGCATCGCGACTCGGGGGCTCTTACCGGACCTCGGGCCGCTCACCTCCTGGCCTTGACCACGGCATCGCGACCTGGCATACCAGCGACGACTGAAGCTTGCCTGGGGACTGGGACCTATCATCGTAGAGCGCCAAGTCCTCGTGAGGATAGAAAGGGGGAGCTTAGCCGGAACAGAACGGACACCTCACGCCAATTCATATAAAGGATATAGTATTTACAAAAGGCACGGCAGACGACTTACATACCCCCGCGGGGTGTTGCTTTAATTCCTCACAGGGAACAAAAGGTGCTAACCCTAAGGGACGCTACTTGCTAGCACCTCCACAAGCGACGCCATCATCAACAGTGGGCTGCCCAGTGACGGCGCCAATCCCATCCAGATCAGCGGCGTTGGTGGCCCGATGCAGCTGCCCCACTCCGAGCGCGGCGCGAGCTTGGAGGCTCGTAGCTATCGTCGCTCGTCTTCGGGGTCGCGAGGAGTTCGGGGGAGCTGCTGAAGCCCTCACTCCCTCCGCTGCTGCCTAAGGAGCTGCAGGAGGACCAACGGGCGGGGCTGGTCCTCACTAGTTCGTCACCCCTGCCCCTTCCCTTAGGGCAGCATTCCAGCCGGCGTCCTTCTGCATCAAAGACCTTGAAGAACATCAAGGAGGCGCCGTCATATTCAAGATGGATCACCAAGACGCCGTCCGCGCGATAGACCCGAGCAATCTCACCCCAGCCCCTGGTCATGAAGACCTTGCCCGGAGCGACGACCGCGACCTCCGCTCCGGTTGCAGGGGTGCCACAGTCGGCGTGCTGCAGCCAGAGCTCCAGGGCTCCGCTCGGCGGCATCTCGAAGGCGAAGGAGGGAGGAAGGCGGATCCACGGAATTGTAGGCATGGCGGCGTGGAGCACAAGCTCGCGAGAGGAGCGCTCCGCGTGGACTCCAGGGGGGACGAGGCGCACCACTGTGACTCGCCGGCATCGGCACTGACGCTGTCAGTGTTGCTCGGCGCCCTCCCCCTGGGGTCTACGACGCGGGCGTACAAGGGCAGTGGAAACCCAGGCGGCGGCCGCTCGTACCATGGCCTCGACACCTCCTGCTAGGCGCCTTCGTCCCAGTGACAGAGGATTGGCCGCTTCTTCGGTGGGAGGGGGTCAGGACCCTCTCTGGGGGCCTTTCAGCTGAGAACCGGCGGATCGGTGCCATTGGTGCAAGAGGAAGCAAGGATGAGGAAGAAGAAGAGGAGGAGTAACGGAAAGGGGTGAACTAGCGGAGCTCACGCAGCCCCGTACTTATAGCCGGGGAAGGCCAACCGCCGGACACCATGACCTCAGGTAATCATGACCCATATCTCTGCATGCAGGGACTTGTCAAGACGTGCAGTTGCCGAGGCTTCATGGGAAGTGCAAACGCCCACGTCGAATCAACCGCCACGCGGCGCCCAAGGCCGCAGGCTGTTAGGGCCCACGACGCTTCGTGCTTGTCCCTTCGCTTCTCTGCTAAGCCAAGCCCGCGCGCACCTTGGGCCCGGGGGCTACTGTCGGCATTATGGGAACGGGGGTCCCCAGACTTGCCTGCCTACGGCCTGTGGTGTGGCTCGGGTGGGGGCCCATCGCGGCCCATCTTCATCAGCCCAAGTTCAAGACCCTCGCGAGGGGCCAAGCCTCGCGGGGAAGACGACATGAAGCTTCCTCAAGAGCGGCCTCATCAGGCAGGCTCACGAGGAGGCGGAGAGATCAATGCAAGGGTACCTCGCGAGGATCCCATGACGCAAGCCATGACGATCAAGGCCAGGCGGGCGCCGGCCTGCGCAGGGTCTTTGTTTCCCCTTTGGTGCAAAGGGGGCAAGCACAGGCCAAGGTATCAGGCAAAGGTTACCATTCCGGTGCAACGAGACCAAGACCAGCCGCATGGCCGGACGGAGGTCACCGTGGAGCCCAAGACGGCGTCATCACCAGTGCTTTTGGCAGCCGAAGACCACCTTTGGTCAGGATAACTTGTACTAGATGTTCCCCTTCGAAATGGCCAATTGTTGGCGCCCTTCCCGCTCAATTATCCGGGGAGAGGCCCAGGGCCTCTATAAATAGAGCTAGCCTCCATAGTGGGGAAAAGGAGGAGAGAAAGAGGAGAAAAGGAGGGTGAAAGGGAGAGAGAGGAGAAACCCAGTAGAGACTAAGTAGAACACACCACACCAGCTCAAGAACACCCCTCGCGAGGCTGTTCTTCCCTTGTACTGTCCATGATCAGCCCCAGTGGCAATCCACCACACCACACACTGGAGTAGGGTATTACACCACAGCGGTGGCCCGAACCAGTATAAACCTCGTGTCTCTTGTGTTGTTCATCATTTTTCATGTTAGTTCGCACGAGAGGATTGGACGTAGATCGGTAGGGGAGAGATCTCCGCGTGCACCCCAGTGTTCGAACCTCAAGGGTCTGCCGGAACCTGAAATCCGACAGACTCTCTGTCTTAACTCTCCGCCGGTTTACCAAGTCCCAGCCAGTTTACAACTCCAGCCGGGTCATACCGCGGGGTATATCCCCGACATTAGCCCCCAGTTTCATTTGGATTTATCCATGTTAAACTGATCCTGAGCATCTTTAAATCCTTATCATTTCCTTCTAGAAAATCCGAGTCAATAGACCAGCTTCATAATAAATTTGCTGACATTGGTTTGTCATAGAAAAATATTGTGAAGAATAACTCCTTTGACTTCAGGTCCCAATGCTTAGCAAAAATATTGGCCTTTGAAATACTCATTTGATCTTCAGCCAGTTTAAGAATGTAGAACTTACCGGTTTATCATTGCCAAGATCACCTGTTTATAAATATTGATAGCACCGGTAAAAGCACAAGTGCTCCCTAGGTGGTTTTGATAATTGATGACAACATATCTCTTGTTGGACTAACGTTTCGATCTAGCATGTTTCAGATAAGTTCAACAATGGAGTGGCATGGACTAAAGGTTGTGGGAACTCCTTCAAGATGCTGAGGACAAAGGATTGGCTAAAGCTTCAAGCTCAAGACTCTTCATTTTATATTTTAGTGATCCAAGATCACATTGAGTCTTTAGGAATAGCCAATACTATCAAGGAGGGATGAGGTGTTGCTTAATGAGCCTCTTGCTTCATGTGCTTAGTGATATGCTCCAAAACCCTCAACTACTTTCCCACTTCCACATATGACCTAAACCCTAAGCCAAACTTGGTCCTACCGATTCTTCCTATCCGGCGCCACCGAGTTTCACTTGTCATAAGCCACTGCCAAACCCTAGCAATTCGGTTCTACCGATAGGGATCTCGGTCTCACCGAGATGGGATTGCAAACTCTCTGTTACCTATAGCAATATTCTCGGTCCCACCGAGATATGCAATCGGTCCCACCGAGATTGCAATGTAAACTCAGTGTTTCCCCTTTGTAACTTTTCGGTCTCACCGAGTTCAACTCAGTCTCACCGAAAGAGAAAATCGGTCCCACCGAGTTTGCCTGACCAACTCTCTGGTTAGATAATTACCAAATTCGGTCTCACCGAGTTTATGTAATCGGTCTCACCGAGATTACGTTATGCCCAAACCCTAACCATATCGGTCCTACCGAGTTGCATGTCAGTCCCACCGAAAATCTCTAACGGTCACTAGGTTTACATTTTCGGTCCGACCGAGTTTATTGATTCGGTCCCACCGAGATTGGAAAACTGTGTAACGGTTGGATTTTGTGTGGAGGCTATATATACCCCTCCACCTCTTTCTCATTCGATGAGAGAGCCATCAGAACACATACACCATTCCAACTCATATGTTCTGAGAGAGAACCACCTACTCATGTGTTGAGACCAAGATATTCCATTCCTACCATATGAATCTTGATCTCTAGCCTTCCCAAGTTGCTTTCCACTCAAATCTTCTTTCCACCAAATCCAAATCCTATGAGAGAGAGTTGAGTGTTGGGGAGACTATCATTTGAAGCACAAGAGCAAGGAGTTCATTACCTACACACCATTTGTTACTTCTTGGAGAGTGGTGTCTCCTAGATTGGCTAGGTGTCACTTGGGAGCCTCCGACAAGATTGTGGAGTTGAACCAAGGAGTTTGTAAGGGCAAGGAGATCGCCTACTTCGTGAAGATCTACCGCTAGTGAGGCAAGTCCTGTGTGGGCGATGGCCATGGTGGGATAGACAAGGTTGCTTCTTCGTGGACCCTTTGTGGGTGGTTGCTTCTTCGTGGACCCTTCGTGGGTGGAGCCCTGTGTAGACTCGCGCAACCGTTACCCTTGGGTGGAGCCCTGTGTGGACTCGCGCAACCGCTACCCTTGGGTGGAGCCCTGTGTGGACTCGCGCAACCGTTACCCTTCGCGGGTTGAAGTCTCCATCAACGTGGATGTAGGATAGCACCACCTATCCGAACCACGGGAAAAACATCCGTGTCTCCAATTGCGTTTGAATTCTCCAAACCCTTCTCTTTACATTCTTGCAAGTTGCATGCTTTACATTCCGCTGCTCATATACTCTTTGCATGCTTGCTTGATATGTATTGTGTTTGTTGAAATTGTGCCTAAACTCCACTTAAACCGAAAAATCTTAAAAATTGCAACTCTAGCATTAAGTGTCTAATCACCCCCCTCTAGACACATCTACTTCTAGATCCTACAAGTGGTATCAGAGCTTTGGTCTCCATTGCCTTGGTTTAATCACCATTGGAGGAAGATGGATGTGTCTACATTAGGGAGTCTTAGGCATAGAGTGCCTATTCTTGATGAAGAGTACTTTCATGAGTGGAAAAATGAGATGCTTGTAATCTTCAATCAATATCATTTGAACAAGTATATTGCTAGCCCTTGTGCACCCCATATTGACCCCTTGCATCCTACCCTAGATGAAGATATTAACATGATTCGCAATCTTAGAACTATTGAGCTCATCATTAGAGGATTCCCAAAGATTTGATTGCTAGTTTGCCTACTCAAAATTGCGCCTATACTATATGGAAATTTCTTGAGGAATGGTTTCCCAATAATTCCTTGAAAACTTTGGATGAAATTCTCCATAAATCTATTGCCTTGAGTAAGATGAACTCTAGTGATCCTAGTTTTGGTAAATGTCTTCTTGAACTTGCCAATCTTAAGCATGCTAAAGGAGATGTTGGAATCATTAATGATATCATATTCAAAGCTATAAGAATTCATAAAAGTAACCACTTTGATGATCATTTATCTAATTAATTACCCTCTCTAGGAAATGATGAATCACAAGATCATGATGAACATGAATATTACGATGAGGATGATAGTGACTTCGATCTTGATGATGCAATGAGACATTTTGGTCTTATGGCAAATCTTCGGGGATATGAATCAGGAGGAAAGGAATGGGTTCTTGATAGTGGACGTACTGATCATATGACCGGAGATGAAGAGATGTTTCGTGAGCTTGCTGAAAATGACGGCCCTCGAAAATATGTCACCTTTGGTGATAATTCAAAGGGTAAAGTGGTTGGCCTTGGTAAGGTGGCCATCTCACATGATAGTTCCATTCAAAATGTCATGCTCGTTGAATCTCTTGGCTACAACTTACTTTCAGTATCTAGACTTGCTGATTTCGATTTGAATGTCCTATTTACTGAGGTAGATTGCCAAGTATTTCGTCAAGACAATCATAAAATGGTCTTTACGGGTATGCGTAGAGGAGATCTTTACATTGTCGATTTCTCTAAAAAGGCTCAACCTAAAACTTGCTTTGTTGCTAAATCCTCAAAAGGTTGGTTGTGGCATAGACGACTAGGTCACGTTGGCATGAGAAACCTTGAGAAGCTTATTAAAGGAAATCATATCCTTGGAGTTAACGATGTCATATTTTATAAGGATAGACTTTGCAGTGCTTGTCAAGCAGGTAAAAAAGTTGGAGGAAGACATCCCGTGAAGAACATCATGACCACAAGGAGGCCACTCGAGCTACTTCACATGGATCTTTTTGGTCCCAACGCCTACAAGAGTCTCGGTGGAAATTCTTTTGGTCTAGTTATAGTTGATGACTTTTCAAGATTTACGTGGGTGTTCATTCTTAATGACAAGTTGCAGGTCCAGAAGATCTTCAGAAACTTCGCTAGGAAAGCCCAAAATCAGTTTGATGTGAAGATCAAGAAGGTTCGGAGTGACAACGGAACGGAGTTCAAGAACGCAAATGTGGACACCTTTCTTGACGAAGAAGGGATTTCACACGAGTTCTCGGCTACGTACACACCTCAACAAAATGGAGTTGTTGAGAGGAAGAACCGGACGCTCATCGAAATGGCAAGAACGATGCTTGATGAATACAAGACGCCAAAGCACTTTTGGGCAGAAGCGGTTGAGACAGCTTGTCACGCAACAAATCGCTTATATCTTCACAAGCTACTCGGCAAGACGGCATACGAGCTCCTCACCGGTAACAAGCTTCAAGTTGGATACTTTCGAGTATTCGGCTCAAAGTGCTACATTCTTGATAAGCATCGTCGTTCAAAGTTTGCTCCTAAATCTCATGAAGGTTTTCTACTTGGTTATGGCTCAAACTCTCACACTTACCGTGTCTACAACAATTTCACCCGAAAGGTTGAAGAGACGATAGATGTGAAGTTTGATGAATCTAATGGCTCGCAAGTAGAGCAATTGTCAATTGATGTAGGAGACAAAGATTCTTCAGAAGCAATCCAAGACTTGTCCATTGGCAAAATTCGTCCAACGGAGGTGAAGGAGAGTACTTCATCCGTCCAAGTGGAAGCTTCTACTTCACGACAAGGTGAACCAAGAATTGACACGGAAGCATCCACAAGTGGGACACACCAAGATGAAGAAAACGAGGAAATACGTCAAGACGAACATCAACAACCTCCTTCTCCACTACGACAAGAGAACGACGACGTCAACAATGAAGAAGGCCAAGAAGAAGAACAAGATGAAGAAGATGCTCAACGAAGACCCAAGCAAAAGCTCTCACGAGTTCGAGCAAGAATTGCCAAAGATCATCCCGTCGAGCAAATCCTCAATGATATACAAACCGGGAGAATCACTCGCTCAAAAACTCGTTTAGCTAACTTTTGTGAAAACTATTCATTCATCTCTAGCATTGAACCAATGAAGGTTGAAGAAGCATTGGAAGATCCGGATTGGATAAACGCTATGCATGAAGAGCTACATAATTTTGAGAGAAACCAAGTTTGGACATTGGTTGAGAAGCCCGACAACAACCACAACATCATTGGTACCAAATGGGTGTTTCGCAACAAGCAAGATGAAGATGGACAAGTGGTTCGCAACAAAGCACGTCTCGTCACCCAAGGGTACACACAAGTCGAAGGTACGGACTATGGTGAGAAATATGCTCCCGTTGCTAGGCTTGAGTCCATTCGCATCTTACTTGCCTATGCTAATCACCATAATATCACCTTGTACCAAATGGACATTAAAAGTGCTTTTCTAAATGGTGAAATAGAGGAGGAAGTTTATGTCAAACAACCTCCCGGCTTTATCAATCCCAAGAAACCAAATCATGTTTACAAACTTCACAAAGCTCTTTATGGTCTTAAACAAGCTCCTAGAGCATGGTATAAATGCTTGACCAAGTTCCTTACTACAAGTGGTTTTGAAATTGGTAAAATTGGTTCTACTCTTTTTACTAAAGGGGTTAATGGAGAACTATTTGTATGCCAAATTTATGTTGACGATATCATATTTGGTTCAACTAACCCTCTTTTTAGTGAAAAGTTTGGAAAGCTAATGTCAGAGAAGTTTGAGATGTCTATGATGAGTGAACTCAAATTCTTTCTCGGGTTGCAAATCAAGCAAACTAAGGAAGGTACATTTGTCTCTCAAACAAAGTAAACCAAGGACTTATTCAAGAAGTTCAATATGCAAGAATGCAAAGGTATGTCTACACCCATGCCTACTAGTGGACATAATGATTTAACCAAAGATGGTGAACTGGTTGATCAAAAGGTTTATCGCTCTATGATTGGTTCATTGTTATACCTATGTGCTTCACGTCCCGATATTATGCCAAGTGTGTGCATGTGTGCACGATATCAAGCTGCTCCTAAAGATTGCCATCTTAAGGCTGTGAAAAGGATAGTGAGATATTTAATCCATACACCAAATTTTGGCATTTGGTATCCTAAGAGGTCTTCTTTTGATCTTGTTGGCTATTCCGACTCAGATTATGCCGGAGACAAGGTTGATAGAAAGTCCACTTCGGGTACTTGTCAATTTCTTGGTAGATCTCTTGTGTCTTGGTCTTCCAAGAAACAAAACTCGGTATCCTTATCCACCGCCGAAGCTGAATACATTGTCGCTGGTTCATCTTGCGCTCAATTACTTTGGATGACCCAAACTCTTAAAGATTATGGGATTTATGTGAAACATGTTCCACTGCTTTGTGACAATGAAAGTGCTATCAAAATTGGTCATAATCCTGTACAACATTCTCGAACTAAGCATATTGAAGTTCGTCATCATTTCATTCGAGATCATGTTGCTAAGGGTGACATCAATCTTAAGCATGTTCGCACCGATAAGCAATTAGTGGATATATTCACTAAACCGCTTGATGAGAAAGTGTTTTGTAGGTTGAGAGGAGAATTGAACATCATTGATGCTTCGAACTTGGAGTAGAAACTCCATTGGATACATGCAAGACATGAGCTTATGACTAATCCATGATGTATCTCTTATGATAACTATCTTATGTCTTGGATATATTTGCACCTTGCATGTTGTCTAACCCATGTAGGTGCTTGGTTGAATCTAATTCCATGAGATTGCGACTCACTCATATCTTGAGCAATCTCTGCATCACCAAGACTCTACACAATAGTGGTTGAAGACAAGGAAGCACAAAACCACTCAAACATATCCTTTGACAAATTCTATGTTAAGCTTCATGATTGTCATTTTTGGATACACAAGTGCTCTTCCTTGCAAGAACTAACCCATGTAGGTAGATGAACTCAAACTCCAAGTGGTGCTCCCAACTCTTGATGAACTACATCAACCTTGAGCACCCACACAAGTTCAACTACATGAGCAAGAACCACATCACCACCCAAGGTATGTCATTCCATCTTAGAGAAGCTTTACTCCAAGACATGAGTCAAAGCAACTCAACAAGATGTGAATACATCAAGATGCTTAAACGAAAAATGGTAACCCCATTTTGAGCTTAAACGATGAGTATGACCTATGATCAAGTTTTCTCACTTGACTCCTAAGTCAATATACTCTAACATAGGTGACTATGTCACCGCCCAATTCTAGATGAAGTTCTCTTGTGTTCTTTTCTGAGTTATTGCATTTGTCCCTTGCATATTTGTTTCCTTCTCTTTCAAACAAAAAAAATTTAATCTAGAAACTTTCACTCTTTTCCTTTTTGTTCTTGTTCTGCATATTTCTGCATCAAATTCCTTGCAAATCTTTGTGAGATCCTACATGTCTAGTGAGCTGAGGTGACAAGTGTTTTTCTCTGTGTAAACTCGGTTTCACCGACTTGCAATTTTCGGTCCAACCGAATCTTTTCGGTACCACCGAAATATGCCACTCGGTGCCACCGACTTTGCAATCAGAAAAACAGTTTGCCACTTGTTCTACATTTCTTCTGATCCAGCTCCACTCAATGAATCTTGTACTCTACAAGCATCACAATTTTATCCTCTGCCTTGTGCTGAATCTCAAGGACCAAACCTATTCGACGGATTCCAGGAGAAACCTTCTTGGAAATCGATGTCAAAGGGGGAGAGAGAGATCACATCAAAGCTTGTAGGAGAGAGAGATCACATCAAGGGAGAGAAACAGTCTCAAGGACCAAACCTACAAGAGAGAAAATATTAAGGGGGAGAGAGAGACCTCAAGGGGGGAGAGAAAGTCTCAAGGATCCCAGATGTTATTAAGGGGAAGAGAGAGAAAATACTCAAGGATCCCAGATGCTTGATGTTCAAGAGGAGAGATGTCACATGTCTTTTTGGGGGAAAGACATGTATTTGCATTAAGCTCTATCCATTTGTATCCTTCAGCTCTGATTTTCCCTTTCCTATCTTCTCCCAATATCCCATGTAAGATTCAGGGGGAGCAAGACACCTAAGGGAAAGAAATCAGTCAAATTCATTGCATATCTTTATTCTTGGGGACATGTTGAATCCAATATGGTACCTAGTACTCACTCTCTACATGTCATCCCAGTCTTGGTATTCTTGTGGTTTCTTTTGTTTGCTCTAGCTAGTGGATGTACCTGTGTTATCTAACTTTGTTTGTGCAGGTTCATTCCATCCTAAGCCAACTCAAGACCACAAGGTAAGTATATGCATCAAAAATCATGAGTATGATGAGTTCTTGCTTATGTACATACTGTTTGCAAGAAGGACTCATGAGCATGAAGGTATCTTCCTTGATAATCTTTTGCTCTGATGCATATGGCCAAGATGCATGTAACACATTGCCTACTCTGTCATGATTATGCTCTCACATGTCTCTATATTTCATATTTACATGAGTGCATACATGTAGGGGGAGCCTATGCTTGTTACATGTCCTTCCAAAGCTTTACTTGCTGTTCTTTATATCTTTATCTAAAGCTTTGATGTATGTTGCCATCAATTACCAAAAAGGGGGAGATTGAAAGCACAAGTGCTCCCTAGGTGGTTTTGATAATTGATGACAACATATCTCTTGTTGGACTAACATTTCGATCTAGCATGTTTCAGATAAGTTCAACAATGGAGTGGCATGGACTAAAGGTTGTGGGAACTCCTTCAAGATGCTGAGGACAAAGGATTGGCTAAAGCTTCAAGCTCAAGACTCTTCATTTTATATTTTAGTGATCCAAGATCACATTGAGTCTTTAGGAAAAGCCAATACTATCAAGGAGGGATGAGGTGTTGCTTAATGAGCCTCTTGCTTCATGTGCTTAGTGATATGCTCCAAAACCCTCAACTACTTTCCCACTTCCACATATGACCTAAACCCTAAGCCAAACTCGGTCCTACCGATTCTTCCTATCCGACGCCACCGAGTTTCACTTGTCATAAGCCACTGCCAAACCCTAGCAATTCGGTTCTACCGATAGGGATCTCGGTCTCACCGAGATGGGATTGCAAACTCTCTGTTACCTATTGCAATATTCTCGGTCCCACCGAGATATGTAATCGGTCCCACCGAGATTGCAATGTAAACTCAGTGTTTCCCCTTTGTAACTTTTCGGTCTCACCGAGTTCCACTCGGTCTCACCGAAAGAGAAAATCGGTCCCACCGAGTTTGCCTGACCAACTCTCTGGTTAGCTAATTACCAAATTCGGTCTCACCGAGTTTGTGTAATCGGTCTCACCGAGATTACGTTATGCCCAAACCCTAACCATATCGGTCCTACCGAGTTGCATGTCAGTCCCACCGAAAATCTCTAACGGTCACTAGGTTTACATTTTCGGTCCGACCGAGTTTATTGATTCGGTCCCACTGAGATTGGAAAACTGTGTAACGGTTGGATTTTGTGTGGAGGCTATATATACCCCTCCACCTCTTTCTCATTCGATGAGAGAGCCATCAGAACACATACACCATTCCAGCTCATATGTTCTGAGAGAGAACCACCTACTCATGTGTTGAGACCAAGATATTCCATTCCTACCATATGAATCTTGATCTCTAGCCTTCTCAAGTTACTTTCCACTCAAATCTTCTTTCCACCAAATCAAAATCCTATGAGAGAGAGTTGAGTGTTGGGGAGACTATCATTTGAAGCACAAGAGCAAGGAGTTCATTACCTACACACCATTTGTTACTTCTTGGAGAGTGGTGTCTCCTAGATTGGCTAGGTGTCACTTGGGAGCCTCCGACAAGATTGTGGAGTTGAACCAAGGAGTTTGTAAGGGCAAGGAGATCGCCTACTTCGTGAAGATCTACCGCTAGTGAGGCAAGTCCTGTGTGGGCGATGGCCATGGTGGGATAGACAAGGTTGCTTCTTCGTGGACCCTTTATGGGTGGTTGCTTCTTCGTGGACCCTTCGTGGGTGGAGCCCTGTGTGGACTCGCGCAACCGTTACCCTTGGGTGGAGCCATGTGTGGACTCGCGCAACCGTTACCCTTCGTGGGTTGAAGTCTCCATCAACGTGGATGTAGGATAGCACCACCTATCCGAACCATGGGAAAAACATCCGTGTCTCCAATTGCGTTTGAATTCTCCAAACCCTTCTCTTTACATTCTTGCAAGTTGCATGCTTTACATTCCGCTGCTCATATACTCTTTGCATGCTTGCTTGATATGTATTGTGTGTGTTGAAATTGTGCCTAAACTCCACTTAAACCGAAAAAGCTTAAAAATTGCAACTCTAGCATTAAGTGTCTAATCACCCCCCTCTAGACACATCCACTTCTAGATCCTACAACCGGGCCATACTTGTAGTTAACATCCAGCTTGAAAATATACCTCTTATATGCCTATCACTTGTAGCCCCCAAGTCTTAAGAAGGTAGCATTGCCACAGCTTGAGACTTGCTTCAATATGAATGTCACAAGCTTGAAGAAATCCAGGTTGTTCATCCCAATCACTAGTCAGAACTGAGTATTCCACATATGTAGCCCCCAAATGCCAGGTTGTCATGCTTGCAGCAACCTGGGACTTGTAATTGCTTAATTCTCATAAAAACTTCAACCAGTGTAGCCCCCAAGGGTCGGGTCATTATGCAATAATGAGCAGGGACTTTGTAAATATAATCTTGTAAACTTTGAACAGCAACGTGTAACCCCCATCATGGGGCTTGAATTCACGTCCACAAGGTTAAGAGCCTTGTTCTTTACCAACTGAGCAGTGGACCCTTCAATGTAATGGATAAAAATCTTTGTACCTTAAATTGTTGACAGAGGCAATTGGTAGCCCCCAAGGGCTGACTCATTACAATGTGATGAGTTGGGTCTTCAATAAGGTGAGCAAAAAATGACTTTGCATTAGCCCCCAAGTGTCATGGTGCATGCTTGCAGCAACATGAGACTTGTGTATTTGTTGTAATTTCAACTTAAATAATGTAGCCCCCAAGTGTCGGGTCATAAGCCTGCAACGACTCGGGACTATTCTTTTAATTGTAGAATAAATCATATCCATTGATAATATGATAGTCATTGCGCTAAAGCGACTTTGAAAACCTTAATCATAATACTCGTTATTGATAACCATAATAAAATCTAGCCGTGTTGGCTATTAAAGATTTGAATAAGTATAACCTGATTTGAAAATGGATTCCTGCCATATAAGCTGGTATATCCATTCACATATGATACATGCTATGATGATGTAATGATGATGTATGATGTAATAGATCATGATGTATATGGATGATCAAGAGGGTTTAAGCTATGGTTCGGATACGACCAGAGCCCCCATGTAGTCATAACTATGGCATTGCCCCGATGAAGAGGTGTAGCTATGGTTCGAATACGACCAAGCCCCCAAGTGATTTCCCTGGTGCCCTTATGCTGATCAAGAGGTGTAACTATGGTTTGAACCCATAGCCCCCAAGTGATTTCCCTGGTGGCCTTATGCCTATCAAGAGGTGTAGCTATGGTTCGGATACGACCAAGCCCCCAAGTGATTTCCCTGGTGGCCTTAAGCCTATCAAGAGGTGTGACTATGGTTCGAACATAGCCCCCATGTGATATTGTGAGCTGTGCTCAAGGGGTACCCATGTTTGAGCTGTGCTATGCAACAGACTCTCTTTGTCCCCATATGATATATTGGCTTGATAGCCGGATTACCTAAATAACCAGAGCTTTGCTCTTATGATAACATTGGCTTGATAGTCGGATCAAGGGGTGTAGCTATGGTTCGAATATGACCAAGCCCCCAAATGATACTGTGAGCTGCGCTCAAGGGGTACCTATGTTTGAGCTGTGCGGTGCAGCAGACTCTCTTTGGTGCCTTTAATTTTCCCTGAAAACTCAAACTTGCGAGAGATTTACTCTTTGTTGAACCGGAAATTGTTAAACCGGATACTGAGAGCTTCAAAGCTTTGTGGTAGACAGCTTTGCCTTGAGCCGGATTTTAAACCGGAGTCCTTTTTAAGCCGGAAATTTTTCTGAAGGCCTTTAAATTTGCACCGATATGGCGGTGTAGGGTCCTGCATTAAATAACCTTGCAAGCCGGAGTAATTGCTCTTTTAAAGAAATCAATGTATAATATAAAAATACACTGAATGGATTTCACCTGCCATGTTAGGCCAGTAGTTATTCACCACGGAGTTAATGATCACCATGGTGAAGCAAAAATCAATCATGGGTGAGCCCTTCGTGGGAGCAGATAGATGAGTCGGCCGCAATATTATAAGCTGGTACAAACGGGCGAGTTACTTCGCAGAGACGGTCCCGGTGAGTTGGAGTAGTCCGGGCCGCAAGGGCGGCGGCTTGCGCACATCCCTTTACCGAGTAATGAGGTACAGACGAATATCGGGTGCTGATTTAGTCCCGTCGGCGAGGGGTCCCGGGCGGCTCAAAAGAAATACGACGGCGCAGAAGATGGCGTGGGCGGCGGCGGCTCAGGGCGTGGCTGGAGGCGGGTCGCGCGGAGGAGCGACATGCTAGGCAGCAAGGCGGAGTCGGCCCGTGGGTGCTGCGAGCCCGGAGGTGATTGGAGACCGGAGTGACTCAGCAGAGGCGGGCGCCTCAAGGCGTGGATGCGGGTGGAGACGACGGTCGAGTCTGGGTCATGGCCGGCTTCGAAGTAGTGGCTCGGCAGCAGAGGTGATCCGGCGACTTGACGCAACATCGCTCACGGTGGCTCAGCAGTTGAACAAGGCACGATAGTACAATGTTGTGACCCGACAGGGTGGAACCACGCAGGACGGCGCTGGTCAGGGCCATGGCATCGATGGCGGTTTAGGGGCGAGGCCAGGCTTGCGGCCGGCTTGTCGTAACCCAGCAATGGAAGAGGGGTGACTCGGTGGAGGCGGGCCATGGTGGAGACAAAACGGCGGAAGTGGTGCGGCGGCTCTTGGCAACGGCGTTTTGGTCTGCGCGGGTTGGAGCAGAGATAGACGGAAGTTACGACGGGCGCAGGCTTGGCATAGGAGAAGAGCTCGGGCATGGGGAAGCCTGCGGTGATGTGGAGACGGCGCAGGAACCGGCCGGAGTGGAGCGGAGCAGGCCAGAGTCATGCCGGCTCAGGCGCAGCCACGGCGACTTAGGCGCGACGCGCGACAGCCTGGAGGCAAGCACGAGGCGGGGCGGCTTCAAGCTCTGGTGGAAAGGATTCGAACTCGCGGCGAGTTGGAGGTGGCAGCTCGGGGGTGCCGGTTTGAAGCAGCGTGACCAGGCCGTGGAGACCACTCCAGATGCGGTTGTACAGGTGGATTAAGGGCGCTCCGGTAGGTCAAAGAGGTGCCTCTGCGTCGACACCGGGTTGAAGAGGCGTGCTGCAGTGGTGCTGGCCGCTCAGGCACGGTGGAGACCCGGCGGCCGTGGCCGGTTCAATGCAGCCGGTACGGAGGAGAACCCGCGAGGCAAACCAACGTACAGCGGCGGTTTAAGAGACTGGTTTGAAGACGATCATGGGGGAGGCGGTTTGAAGTCGGGGTCGAGGCCGGGGTGGCTCGTGGCATGGCCTTTTGGCGTGATGGCGGTGATTGAGGTGAAGCTTGAAGCGAGATCACTTCGTGGATTTGGCAACTCAAGCCGGCGAACGGGTCACTCCCCGATTGTATCCTCTGGGTCGTAGTAGATGGTCCACGGTGGCTTGCGATTTGTCGAGGCCGAACAAGAGGCCGCTTGAAGCCACGGAGGCAGAAATGATGGGTCGGCCTGGAGCAGCACAGAAACAACCCGGAGACGGTTTGGGCCACGGAGACCACAAATCTTGGAAACTCAAGGCGTCTTATAACAGCAGCTCGAAAACAACCAAAACAAGGCCAATTCTTCGAGTAGCGAGCTGAGACCGGGGCAGTCGCTCAGTAACCTTTAATTGCACATGGCCATGTCCACTCTGGGTCTTCCTTCCGGGCCGTGGTTGGTTTGACCCAGACACAGATTGATTTGACATGCCTGCTACAGTCGACGAGATCGAACTGCTGTTTGCCTCGGCGGATTGCATGCCGCAGCGATTAACCTAAAAACTCCACTTATTGTAAATCTGGATTGATGAATTTTGAAGCTGATGAAAAATTCCTTGCAAACCGGCTCTTCTTCATCCATATTTTGCGAACCTCTTGATCCCTAAGGTAGATCTCTTAAAGGACTCAACACCACCATGCGTGGGCCGCACGGTGGGCGCCAACTGTCGTGGAATTGTCACGTCAGATGTCCTAGCGAAAGGATTTAGTCATGAGGCCAACCCATCTATGTGGTATCTTGAGAGGGGTTGAGCGGAATCGAGAAATGCAACACAAGACGAGGATTTAGACAACTTTGGCCCCGGGAAACATCATCCGGTAATAACCCTACATGCTGTTTGAGGCTAGATCTCATTATCATCACGAGGGAGTCGCCGTAAACCGGCTCTCCTCTAATTGTGTCTAGCCCTAGAGATTGTTATTTTCTTGTTCCTCTTTGGGGAGCCCTGCCCCTCCTTATATAAGTTAAAGGGGTGGGTTACATGTAGAGTCCATCTTGGACTAAAACTTAAACTATTTTGACTTCCCTTCCTGGGCTTCTTAACGTCTGCTGGTTTAACATTGTCTGCCAGTTTAACATTGCCTGCCGGGTTACGATTGACTTAACACCTGCCGGTGCTACCATCTGTTTTAACTCTGCCGGTTTAACACTCGCCAGTTTACCGTCTTTCTTAGCCATCTGTCTTAACTGTCTGCCGGTTTACCACCAACCGGTCTACCGTCTGTCTTAGCCATCTGTCTTGACTCTCTGTCTTAACTCTCCGCCAGTTTACCATCCGCCGGTTTACCAAGTCCCAGCCGGTTTACAACTCCAGTCGGGTCATACCGTGGGGTAGCTTGATGCAGCTCCTTCGTCGCTCTAATTTTGGAGCGACCTTCCTTGGCAGCTACCAGGGCCTTCTCTAGGTCCATCGCCCTCGCTCGACTTTCTTCTTCAAGAAGCTGGTAACGATCAGTGGCATCTTTTAACTCTACAGCCATTTTGGCCATTCTTTCTTTGCTCTCGCAATGTGCGGCCTGTTCGGCCCTCAACTCTTCGGCCGCCTTTAGAGCGGCCGCATTGCTACTCCTTTCTTGTTCCTTGGCTCGGGCAAGCTCCGCCCAAAGGGTCTCCACGGTGGCAGCTCCATCTGCAGTCACAACATATTAAAGATACTGGCATCATGCTCCTCTTATTATGTGACGATCACCAGAGAAATCACTTACCCTGTGCCTCGTCAAGCCGCTGGTTGATAAGCATGATATCGGCATCAGCCGTATCAAATTGCCGCTTTATCTCGGTAAACCCATCAGTTCGGCTAGCCACCGGAGCCTCAGCCACCTGCCCATAAAGGTAGTCGGGTTGTTACCTTGGAATATGATCCTCGGGTTGCCGCCGTTCGCGACGACAACCAGAGTCTCAGGGGCTACTACCTGCATAGGGCAGACCTAACGTGTGCGGCACTATCAAAAACATACATTATTTCACGTACCTCAAAGCCTTTCAGCAGACTCATAAAGGCTTCGTGCAATCCGCTTTTAGTGGATGAAATCCTTTCAATTACCGTACCCATCAGTGTACGATGCGCTTCCGAGACGGCCGCTTGCCCCAGAAGATCCTTCAGTGCGTCCGACCGCACACTGTCGCTCTCCTTAGGAGCCAGATACTGGTGATTCCGGGTAGCCAAAGGGTTATCCTCTAGCCTTGGCGGATCCGGAGATACCCTCCGTGATGACACTTCAGGGTCGCCTGCCTCATGAGGCGGGATGTCAGGGGGAGGCGTTTCGCTCTCCATCATCTCCGGAAGAAGATCCCCTGAAGACGAACTCTGCCGAGAAGGGCTACGATCCGGACTACAATTTATAAGCATCGGTTATTGTCTTCGGAAGTAAGGTAGGATATTTTCACTATTAAGTACTTTTCGATTACTTACAGCTCGGTAGAGGGCTGATTCCCGTGCGGACATTGTGCGGAAAGAATACCCTCCGAGGCAGGACCCTCTAGCGAAGATTTCTTCTCCCGTTTGGAAACCTTGGTTTCCGGATCTTTAGAGGTAGTCCTCTTCCTTCCCCGGGGAGACAGAATGTCAGATTCCCCCCTGGTTATCCTCCCCCGCGGAGGGGCTCATTCCCCTGGTTGGAATGAGTAGCGAGTGAGGCCCGCTTTCGCCCTCTTTAATTCCCCCTTCATCTTCCTTTGAGGGCACTAGATAAGGCGTCCGCTCGAGCATCTTGTCCAGTACCGGATTGTCCAAACCCTCAGGAAGGGGGGCCGAACACCTGATCATCTTCGCCTTTGTTATCCTGTCCTGGTCAAAGAGCGACTCTTTAGAATGATGCCATGATAAATAAAAGGACGGCGGGTTCGGCCATGGGATTACTTACTTGGGTAGCAGGGCGGTTGCAGCTCAAACCCATATCCTCGGAGGTGTCCGGACACTCTATTTGGGGTCCGAAGAACGATTTGTACATCTCTTCTAGCGTCATGCCAAGGAAGTGCTGAATAGCTCGTGGTCCTTCCGGGTTGAATTCCCACATACGGAGGGGCCGACGTTTGCAAGGCTGGACTCGACGAACTAGCATAACTTGCATTACCATAACTAGACTGAAATCTCTCTCAAAGAGATCTCAGATACGGCTCTGCAATATTGGCACGTCCTTTGCTGGACCACAGCTCAGCCCCCTGCTGATCCATGACATCACTTGCGATGGGGGGACCGAGCAAAAGGTGGGGGCAGCTACCCACTTGGCACTTCGGGGAGCTGTGATGTAAAACCACTCCCGCTGCCACAATCTGGACACCTCTGGGAAAGAACCCTCTGGCCATGGAGCATCAGTGATTTTTCTTATTACGACACCTCCGCACTCTACGTGCCGCCCCTCGATCATCTTCGGCTTCACATCGAAGGTCTTGAGCCACAGGCCGAAGTTAGGGGTAATGCAGAGTAAGGCCTCACATACGAAAATAAATGACGAGATGTGAAGAAGGGAATCCGGGGACAGATCATGGAAATCTAGCTTGTAATAGAACATAAGATCCCTAACAAAGGGATCCAGAGCGAGGCCTAGTCCTCGGAGGAAGTGGGAGATGAACATGACACTCTCGGTGGGTTCAGGAGTAGGGATGACCTTCCCTCGGGCAGGCAGCCTATGCGAAATTTCGGCGGTCAGATATCTGGCGTCTCTCAGCTTCTTGATGTCCTCCTCTGCATTCACCGACCTTGAAGGTTGGATCCAGACATAGTTGAAGGTCCAAAGTGCCTGACCTGAGCTCTGGGTGTTAGAACTTGAGGCAGGGGAAGGATTCGATTGAGCACGAGAGGGAAAAAAGAAAAAGGCCTCGTCCGGTTTATAAAGAGGGGGAATATCAAGCGTCCCCCTCATGGTCGTTTTGGGCTTGCCTAAGATCTAGGGGTCATACCAACAAGCACGATTATGTTACCCATGTCCGTATTGATGAGAATCCCATAATAAGGGGGACACATCTCTGCTTTTACAAGACGTGGCAGAAAAACCACCTAGCAATATGCGTAGCACTGGTTGAGAAAAATGGGTTAGATAAGGACCGGGCCGTGACGTGATGTTGCGCTACCAAAGCATGTCAGCAGGTTAGATTTATAGAAATATTATTCTCTCTACGGTGGAGTGTGGAACTTGTTTTGCAGAACCGAACATTATCCTTGTGTTCAAAAATCTTCCATGAAGTATTTGGAGAAGAACCCGCCTTGCAATGCCGAAGACAATACTGCGCACCGGACTCATCGTCATTGAAGCCTGGTTCAGGGGCTACTGAGGGAATCCAGGATTAGGGGTTCTCCGGATAGCCAGACTATATCCTTTGGCCGGACTGTTGGACTATGAAGATACAAGATTGAAGACTTTGTCCCGTGTCCGGATGGGACTCTCCTTGGTGTGGAAGGCAAGCTAGGCAATACGGATTTGTATATCTCCTCCCTTGTAACCGACCTTGTGTAACCCTAGCCCCCTCCGGTGTCTATATAAACCGGAGGGTTTAGTCCGTAGGACAACATACAATCATACCATAGGCTAGCTTCTAGGGTTTAGCCTCTACGATCTCATGGTAGATCAACTCTTGTAATACTCACATCATCAAGAACAATCAAGCAGGACGTAGGGTATTACCTCCATCAAGAGGGCCCGAACTTGGGTAAACATCGTGTCCCCTGCCTCATGTTACCAGCCGCCTTAGACGCACAATTCGGGACCCCCTACCCAAGATCCGCCGGTTTTGACACCGACAGATATTCTCAAAAAGTTTCATGACATTTGGATGAACCAAACTAGCACTTGCTTCATTGAACATCTCTCTGGATAGAATTTTGGAAATATTGCATGGTGCAAATGGATTAATGGATTGAGCCGACACTTGGTGGAAGGAGTATATGGGAATATCCTGGTAAATGATCAGCTCAAATGAAGCAATATAAAATAGGGTTGCTTCACAAAATGAAAATCTGACCAGAAACTAAGATTTGGAGTTGGGCTCACATAGATGAGTTACATGAGCTCAAATTTGGTGGAGGGTCATTATTTGATCATATGAAGGACCTTGCAAAATTTCAACTCATTTGGATATGCCTAGATTGCACTTCCTTCACAATGACTTCCCTCAGACAAGAACTTTGAAAAATTGCTCAAGAATATTTACTAGGCAAATTGAGTTGAATTTTGGCATGGGGCAATTATATTGACAATAAAAATATGTCCAAAATGTTTGGGATAAATCAAGCAAAGATAAATGACACTTGCTTCTCAAACCACCACTTAGGGCAGAAGCAGAAAAGGAATATTTGTGAATTATCTTTGACGATGCCAAGGAAGGATTTTGACATATTTGAGGAAGATATGACCCAAAAAATTTATGAGAATTATTTGGTAATTTTTGGGGTGACAGAAATATAGGTTGCTTCACAACCTAGGGCAAGCAGGACTATCTATACCTACTATTAAAGGGAATAGGTATTCTTGGCTTGGTTTAGTCCTTTACATTTGGTTTACACACGTTAAGTGATCTAGACCAGTTACTTGTATGTTGATGGGCCTTTTATCGGCTTTCATAGAGAGACCGAGAAAAATAATTGGGTCAAAATAAATCAACATTGTGGGATTTGAACACAAGACCACCTGTCTATCTCGTAGATGTAACAACCAAAGACTTATGCACCTTTCATATTTACTAATCCCAACTCACTCTAATTATACGAGTGGCAGTCATCATGTTTATTTATTTATTTTTGCGAGAAAAGGAGTTGATATTAAAACGGCCAAATTACTAAAAGGTCCACACAGAAAAGAAAATTACAACCAAGCCCCTCTGCAACCCGACTACACTGGCGCCATGGACGAGCCGGTGACGCGTCGTTCGCCGCTGCTCGCTGATGCCTTGGATCGAAGCAGCCCCCGGGCGAAACGGGAAATCTCCAATCAATGGTCCCCGAGGACCTACACCCATGGCCGTCGTCGTCATCGCACCGCTCAACATCGCCTTCCTTCTCCAGATCTTCAACCACCGGAATCGCCATCCTTCGATCCCCGGCATGGGGAAACCGTGCACGGCCTCTCCACCGAGAAGCGAGCACGAAGAAAGGAGCTGGTCCACCACAGAGCTCCACCAGAACTTCGCCGTCAAAGGGGAGACCAACACCTATAAAAAGTCGATCCAGTCGCACCGCCGCCTCCACGACGCCACCGGCTGGCTCCCTAGGCACTCCTACACTATGTACATGTTGCAAATTGGGCCTCCCCCATCCTCCTGCCACCGGAGCGTCCGGCGGAGGGCGAGGGAGCCGCCGATTCGGCAACGGCGAGGTGGAGAGCCTGGGGTTTGCACAAATCTCCCTTCGTTCCTGTAGATGGGGAAGGGTGAGGTCCAAGGCTCATGTTTAGGGAGAGCTAATTAAGCGAATGAGCTAATAAAGAAAGGATTGCGGGCTTAAATATAATATTTTAAACGAATGTGGCTAATTAAAGAAAGGATTATGGGTAAATCGGTGGAATAACTATTAGAAAGATTGTGGTGTTAATAAATTCTAAATGAAGGATTTGAGGTAAAAAGGTAGGATAATTAAAAGAAAGGATCTATAGGCCTTAATGTGTTGGGGCTACTAAATTAGAAAAGGAAGGATTTGATTCCCGACTAAAACGGGTGAGGACTTCATGGTAATTAATGAAAGGATCATACTAAAATGCCATTAAAAAGGATTGTATTTAAATGAAATCAGTGGGACACATTACGCCCCGCAAAGAAAATATGAATATGACTAAATTGCGACGTATTTTTTTATGTTCATTTTGTAGAAGGACGATGATGCATTGCAACATGTTCTTCATAATAAATCTGATACCGTGGGACATTATGCTTGTGCAAAACATCAATTTTCCCTATTGCAACACACGAGCATATGTGCTAGTTCATTTAATAGAAAAAGGGATATTCCTTAGAAAATAATTTTAGGGTTGGGCTAGAATGGAAATGACATGATCTTGGGAGAGTTTTGAGAATGATGGGCCACTTGGGAGAAGTAATTATGATGATCACCCAGGTTGCAAGGCCAAAGATCCACTCCAAAAAGAAAATCAGAGCAAAAACAAATAAATCAAAAAGAAAAAGAAAAGGGCCAAAAACCAGGATGTTACAAAACTTGAAAACTTCAGCACAAAAAACTCAACAGAAAACTCGTGAGATCCATTAGTATAACAAGCAAATCATCACATTACATACTGTTGTAAATCCATTCATATTTTATTATTGCATAATACCTATTGAATTATATCTTCACCATGATTTATACTCCCTGATACAATCCATAGATTTTTTAAAACAAGCAAACAATGCAACGGAAACAGAATCTATCAAAAATAGGACCGTCTGTAATGGTTCGAACAACGACCATACTTCTGTAACTCCAAAAAATCTGAAGAATTAGGAAAATGTGTAAACTTTGTATATCAATCATGTGTCAAAAAATTAGAATTTTATGACATTCCAGTGAATTTAAACAATTCTGATAATGGGTACAAAAGTTTTTGTTTTCTCACATAATCAAAGCAACTATCATACAATTTATCCCAAAGGCTTTCTTGGCACAAACACTAATTTAAACATAAAAACACAACCATATGTTGGGAAACGTAGCATGCAATTTCAAAAATTTCCTACGCTCACGCAAGATCTATCTAGAAGATGCATAGAAATGAGAGGGGGAGAGTGTGTCTACGTACCCTCGTAGACCGAAAGAGGAAGTGTTAGCTTAACGCGGTTGATGTAGTCGAACGTCTTCTCAATCCAACCGATCAAGCACCGAACGTACGGCACCCCGAGTTCTGCACATGTTCAGCTCGATGATGTCCCTCGAACTCTTGATCCAGCAATGTGTCAAGGGAGAGTTCCATCAGCACGACGGCGTGGTGATGGTGATGGTGAAGTGATCCGCGCAGGGCTTCGCCTAAGCACTACGTGAATATGACCGGAGGCGTAAACTATGGAGGGGGGGCGCACATGGCTTGGAACAATTGATGTGTGTTAGGGGCGCCCCCACCCCCGTATATAAAGGAGGGAGAGGGGAGGAGGCCGTCCCTAGGCGCGCCCCAAGTAGGAGGTGTCCTACTTGGGCTCCTAGTAGGATTTGCCCCCTTCCTCTTATTGGAGGGGGAAGGACAGAGAGAGGGAGAAGGAAAGGGGGGCGCCACCCGCTCCCCTAGTCCAATTCAGACTCCTCCCTTGTCGGGGGTGTGCCACCCCTATGTGGGCTGGTTTGCCTCCCTCGTATGGCCCATATCTTCCCTCCCCCCCTGGGGGGGGGGGTTCCGGTAACCCCCCCGGTACTCTGATATGTACCCGATACGAATACTATCATCCAGTATATTAATCTTTACCTCTCGACCATTTCAAGACTCCTCATCATGTCCGCGATCTCATCCGGGACTCTGAACAACATTTGGTCTCCAAATCACATAGCTCATATAATACAAATCGTCATCGAACGTTAAGCATGCGGACCCTATGGGTTCGAGAACTATGTAGATATGAACGATACACCTCTCCGGTCAATAACCAATAGCGGAACCTGGATGCTCATATTTGTTCCTACATATTCTACGAAGATCTTTATCAGTCAAACCGTAATGACAACATACGTCATTCCCTTTGTCATCGGTATGTTACTTGCTCGAGATTCGATCGTCGGTATCTTCATACCTAGTTCAATCTTGTTACTGGAAAGCCTCTTTACTTGTTCCATAATGCATCATCGCACAACTAACTCATTAGTCACATTGCTTGCAAGGCTTATCATGATGTGCATTACCGAGAGGGCCCAGAGATACCTCCCTGATACTCGGAGTGACAAATCCTAATCTCAATCTATGCCAACGCAACAAACACCTTCGGTGATACCTGTAGAGCATCTTTATAACCACCCAGTTACGTTGTGATGTTTGATAGCACACAAGGTATTCCTCCGGTATTCGGGAGTTGCATAATCTCATAGTCAAAGGAATATGTATAAGTCATGAAGAAAGCAATAACAATAGAACTTAACAATCATTATGCTAAGCTAACGAATGGGTCTTGTCCATCACGTCATGCTCGTAATGATGTGACCCCGTTCATCAAATGACAACTCATTTCTATCGTTAGGAAACATATCCATCTTTGATTAATGAGCTAGTCTAGTAGAGGCTTACTAGGGACACTGTGTTTTGTCTATGTATTTACACATGTATCAAGTTTTCGGTTAATACAATTCTAGCATGAATAATAAACATTTATCATGATATAAGGAAATATAAATAACAACTTTATTATTGCCTCTATGGCATATTTCTTCAGTCTTCCACTTGCACTAGAGTCAACAATCTAGATTACATTGTAATGATTCTAACACCCATGGAGTCTTGGTGTTGATCATGTTTTGCTCATGGAAGAGGCTTAGTCAACGGGTCAACCACATTCAGATCCGTATGTATTTTGCAAATCTCTATGTCTCCCTCCTCGACTTGATCACGGATGGAGTTGAACCATCTCTTGATGTGTTTGGTTCTCTTGTGAAATCTGGATTCCTTTGCCAAGGCAATTTCTCCAGTATTGTCACAAAAGATTTTCATTGGACCCGATGTACTAGGTATTACACCTAGATCGGATATGAACTCCTTCATCCAGACTCCTTTATTCTCTACTTCCGAAGCAGCTATGTACTCTGCTTCACATGTAGATCCCGTGATGATGCTTTTCTTAGAACTGCACCAACTGGCAACTCCACCATTTAATATAAATACGTATCTGGTTTGTGACTTAGAGTCATCTGGATCAGTGTCAAAGCTAGCATCAATGTATCCATTTACGATGAGCTCTTTGTCACCTCCATAAATGAGAAACATATCCATAGTCCTTTTCAGGTATTTCAGGATGTTCTTGACCGTTGTCTAGTGATCCACTCCTGGATTACTTTGGTACATCCTTGCTAGACTTATAGCAAGGCACACATCAGGTCTGGTACACATCATTGCATACATGATAGAACCTATGGTTGAGGCATAGGGAAAGACTTCTATTTTCTCTCTATCTTCTGAAGTGGTCGGGCATTGAGTCTGACTCAACTTCGCACCTTGTAACACAGGCAACAACCCTTTCTTTGACTGATCCATTTTGAACTTCTTCAAAACTTTATCAAGGTATGTGCTTTGTGAAAGTCCAATTAAGCGGCTTGATCTATCTCTATAGATCTTGATGCCCAATATATAAGTGTAGCAATCCGACCTCAGACGGTCAAATCTCTGTGTATAAGTGTCATCCCTGGATCGGTAATGCTGAGCACTCGAGGATTTATAACAGAGTTGAATCACACACTTATTACATCGAATGTCTCATAAGAGAGTACTTATTACAATAATATGGCTGAAGGCCATCTAAATAAGATAGCATCGGAAGCTTCGAAGGTAAATGAGTCCACAAACTCCAATGGCTTAGTTGAGTGCATGACAATGACCTAGCGCACCTTACTCTTCATCTGAAAACTCTGCAACATAATATGTTGTAGCCTGTGTAGGTCAGCACATGGAATATGCTGGCAAAACAACACTATAGAGCAATGAATATGCAACAGCTATAACTATATGCAAATTTTGCTAGTGGAGGCTCTATGGTTTTTTTCTTTTGCAGAAAGCTAGTTTTCCCTATAACAAAGGAATAGATTTTATTTAACTACAAAGCTTGTTGAAAACATTGAGAAGGTTCCTCCAACTCAATACCAAATTAAGTAATCATCAACCCAACAAATTTATGAAATAGAGTGATGAGATCAAATCAATAATTCAAGAACCAGATACTCAAGATGTCCATAACCGGGGACACAGCTAACCATGATTAGTGTATACACTCTGTAGAGGTTTGCGCACTTTTCCCCACAAGACTCGATCTCCTCCGTTCGATTTCGTGCACTACATGATGTTTGAGAAACAGATGACCAAGACATGGTCTTTCAGAAGCATTAACTCTTAACTCTGGGTAGACAGTACTACCTACATCCCCTACATCTACTAGCCTACCACTGAAAGAGGTCACACAACTTACTCAACTATGCCAGAGCTCATAATGGCTTGTGGCTGCACACAGAAGTTTCCATCATGAATAATCTTAGGGTCCCTTTGAGCCTGGGTGGCAAACTATAGGATGATCACACGGGTACTCCGGGATATCCCAAGACAACACTGGATTGCTCCAGGTGCCAAGACAATCACTGGGTGCTCCAGGGTGCCTCAACCAATCCACCGAGATGTGTATTAAAGTAGCCACCTTAATTTTAACATTTAATACACATCTCTCACATCTCTCAACCAATCCAGTCGGGCGGGAAGATTTTTTTACACGAGGAAAAATCCTAATAAAATATAAAAAATTCTAAAAGAAATACCAGAAACAATTTTCACCGTATAAACCTATTATTTACAAAAAGTGAACATTTTTCTGGACTAAAAATGCAATTTCCAAAAATGCATATTTTTCTAAATTCAAATAGAATAACAAATAAAATACAATTAAAATATAAATTTAATTTTAAAATTTCTTCTCCACTATTCCTATCTTTTGAAGAAGTCATATTATCTTCACTCTTTTATTTTTAATATTGGAAATAATTGGAGAGAAAAATATTAAAATCAAATTGATCCTCTTTTTAAATTTGATAAAATTCAAACATGAAAATTTATGAAATCCCCAATTCTCTCCTTGGGTCCTTGAGTTGCTTAAGACTTCTAGGATCACAACCAAAATGCAAATAAAATATGATATGCATATGATGACCTATGTATAACATCCAAATTGAAAATTGGGATGTTACAAACCTACCCCCCCCCTTAAGATGAATCTCGCCCTTGAGATTTGGGTTGGCTGGAAAATAGGTGTGGGTGGTCTTTCTGTAGGTCTTCTTCTCGCTCCCAGGTGGCTTTGTCCTCGGTATGGTGGCTCCACTGAACTTTCCAAAACTTGATAACCTTGCTACGGGTAACTCGGCTGGCAAACTCGAGAATCCTGACGGGTTTCTCCTCGTAGGTCAGATCACTCTCCAACTGAATTGCTTCCAGGGGAAATGTTTCTCTTAGAGGAATATCGGCCATCTCAGCATGGCACTTCTTCAACTGGGAAACGTGAAACACATCGTGAACTCCTGACAATCCTTCAGGTAACTCCAATTTGTAGGCAACCTCTCCCGTACGTTCCAAAACTCGGTATGGTTCTACAAATCTCGGGGCTAACTTTCTCTTAACTCCAAATCATTTAAATCCTCGGAGTGGTGACACACAAAAATATGCTCTGTCTCCAATTTCATAGACTACCTCCTCACGTTTAGTGTCAGCATAACTCTTCTGCCTGGACTGAGCTACCTTCAGTCTATCACGAATCAGCTTAACCTTCTCTTCGGACTCTTTGGTCAAATCCGGTCCATACAACTGACGGCCTCCAACTTCATCCCACATTAGCGGTGTCCTGCACCTTCTTCCATACAAAGCTTCAAAAGGGGCCATCTTCAAACTAGCGTGATAACTGTTGTTGTATGAGAACTCTACGTAAGGTAAATTGTCATCCCAACTAGATCCATAATCTAGCACACAAGCTCTCAACATGTCCTCCAGAATCTGATTGACTCTCTTGGTCTGTCCATCTGTTTGCGGATGAAAGTATGTACTGAACTCTAGTCTGGTACCCAAAGTCTGGTGCAACTGATTCCAAAACTTTGAGGTAAATTGTGTCCCTCTATCTGATACGATGGTCCTCGGAACTCCATGCAGACATACGATCCTGTTCATATATATCTTGGACAACTTCGTGCTTGTATATGTGGTTTTCATGGGGATAAAGTGAGCACCTTGGTCAAGCGATCAACTACTACCCAGATATAATCATATCCTGATCGTGTCCTGGGTAATTCGGTGATGAAATCCATGCCATGCTTGTCCCACTTCCATTCTGGTCACTACAAAAAAATACACTTCCGTGATGATACGTGTTTGTCATAGTAGGTCACGTTTTTTGTCATGCATGTACATCCATGACAATTTTATGATAGAATCAAGATAGTCATACCTGTGCTGTCGTAGAAGTGTTCCATGACATTACCAACATTATCATCACGGAAGTGTCCACTTCCATGACGATAAATCGTGCGTCACAGAAGTGCTTTCGTCAAGGGTGACCGACACGTGGCATCCACCGTAACGGAACGTTGTTAAGCTATTGGGTCCGGTTTTGGATCCGATAACCCATTAACAGCCCTGACCAATGGGAATTTTCCACGTGTAGAATCATCATTGGCTGGAGGAAACACGTGTCGGCTCACCGTTGGGACAGATGTCATCCACTCATTGGACCCAAGGCGCCTATGATACATCGAGACGTGGCACGGCCCAAGAGAGGCTCATTCCTCTTAAAAGGTCGGCCAGTTTGACTTGGTCAAAAGGTGGCGGGCCGGCCCACAGAAAGAATGTTAACGGTTTGTTTGCATATAGCCCATTTACAGCCCGCTAACCCAGGGCCCGTTACGACCTCTCCGAATTAGGCCCAGTACCGTCATTTGGGCCGTCCAATATGATTCTAGCCCGTTTTAACTTCCGTCCCATGTACGGCCCATGACGTCTTTCGGCCCATATGAGGCCCTTTGTAACTCTTGGCCCATTAACGGCCCGTGGTGAAACTGGTCCGTAATGAACAGTGTATCACTTCATACCCATTAACAGCCCATTATTCCATTGGGCTGTTTCCAGCCCAGGTTATCTTTCGGCCTTCTCAGGGCCCATTTATTCTTGGGCTCATTTCTAGCATTCGGTTACTTACGACCGGTTACTGTCATTTTCTGCTTGTGGGCCAAATTCAGCCCGTGGTTACAGTCAGCCCGTTTGTGGCCCGTTAATACGTTGGTCCGTTTTCATGTCAAAAAAACTCGTTGGGCTGTTTTCATAGAGTTATCAAATACGGCCAATTAACGGCCCGTTATGGTCCATGAATAGTATGGCCCATGATTGGCGAAATGATGATATGCCCTGTAGAAGGCCCATGGATCCTACGGCTCATAGAAGGCCCATCGATCGTATGGCCCGTAGGGCCCATGGATCGTACGACCCGTAGAAGGCCCATGGATCGTACGGCCTGTATAGAAGGCCAATGGATCCTATGGCCCATAGAAGGCCCATGGATCATACGGCCCGCAGGAGGCCCATGGTTACAATAGTCCATGTGTTGCCATGATTATTTTGGCCTAGTTTCCAAAAATAGGTTATTGTGGCCACTAGAAAAACAAAGAAAAAGAACTGAAGTGACTACAAGCAAACAACTAAACAAGACAATAAGGAAATAAATAAGCAAGCAATTTACGCTAGCCTATTACCGCTATTACACATATTACATCCACTAGGCATCAAAGTTTGCCACCAGTGCAAATATAGGGAACAAAGCAGCATATTACATACACTGGTCGTCAAAATTGGCCACCAGTGCAAATAAACGTGGCAGCAAAACAAGAGCATAACTGAAACAACTTTAGAAGAGCTCAAGAAACATTATCCTGGGTATCCACCATGCTGGCAATAAGCTTAGCAAGCTTATTAGCTTTGTCCTGTTTGGTGCTAAAATCCTTCAACGCTTGCTGTTGCACCAGAAAGTATGCATCTGAATGCTCCAGGGACTTCCTCGGTCCTTCCACTTCTTGTCGCAGCACATTTGATCGATGTCTTTCAGCTTGTAGTTGAGACTCAAGAAACCGAAATGATTCACACAGTGAGTTTGAATAGCTTGTGCAAGCGGTAGTGGCCAGTAACTCAAACACTAAACCAAGATGGTCTTCCTTAGCTGTTTTATCAGCTTTGTTGGAGACCAACAAGGATGTGTCACTATCCAGAATCTTATCTGCATTACTTCCTTTACCATTTCTTAATAAGGCACTCTTCCCCAATATTATGTCAGCATTCTAAAAGAAGAAACAAGCAGACACATAACGAGTTTAGCATGTACTAGTATACGAAATTCATTTCGGTGAACCAGTTCATTAGTAAGGTGGATAGGATTAAACTACCAAGTCTTCTATTGCCAAGTACTAGTACATAATAAAAGCATCAAACAAAGATATATCTATGTCCTATGGTCACTGCACTGTCTTCCAAATCAAAATAGAGACACGGTTCAAATCATATCAGTTCAAGACAAAGCAGCAGTGAAAGAATACAAAGCATGGGAAACTACATGGCACAACAAGATCTCAGATGGATACCACGGGTATACATGTACAACAACACTATTGGCTCTATTGTGATGCTAGGAATGTGCATGATATGAGAAGTCAACTGTATACACAATTGAAATTGAAATCAATAGAGCTATTGATAAGAGCAAACCTGTTAAAGAAACATGCGTGAACATACCTGCTGTGCCATTGGAGTTTCGATTGGATCCTTCAATTTGAAAATAAGTTTGTATGAGTAAATACAGTGATACAAGAGCAAAGTAGTATGCACGATAGCAATCATAGTTAAAAAAGGCGTGCCTAAGCGAGTGCTTAAGCGCGCCTAGGCTCTAGGTGTTGGCAAAACGCATTGCGCATAACTATGCTTAATCTGTGCGTAACTGCGCATAAGCATGCGCTTTGGTCAGTATAGCGCAAGGCGGTGGAAAAATGCACAATTAACGCCTAGCGCTTTTTTGAACTATGATAGCAATGGAATCTTAAATTAGAACAGTTGTTCTTCAGGTTTAGGCACTTGTTCTACATGAACAGAGTACAGTAATACGCAAGAATATAGTACTTAAAAATAGAAAATGAGCTCATAGACCTTACCACATTCTTGGTTCGGGACCAGTACAGAACAAGGCATTCCCATTCATCGTCCAGTAAATGTGTCTCAGGAGAACGTAAGGGAATTTGATGAGTTTCTTTGCCAGTGTAGTACGTTTTCTTCAAGTAATTCCGATATTGCCACCAAGCATTCTTGAAGATTGCAGAGGTATTAGCACAGGTTACCTCATCCTGAGTTTCCAAATCGGTCCTTTTCTATAGAGAAAAATGGGAAAATTTGCTGTATTATGACCATCATGGAGGTAGGATGTATGGGACAAAGCAAAGTAATTGCCATGAATAACATTACTTACACATAACTCCTGGACAAACACCTGCAACTAGCATTATCCTTCATCTTCAGTATAATATTTCCAAGATGGGAAGATACGCACATACGATTTAACAACACCAAATGTGATAGATGCTAAACTATGACTAGTTGGTTGTGCTTCCTCCACAGGAATAGGCGTACTAACTAGTGGAGTTGGGGTTCGCCGTGGTAGTACTGGCCCTTTGGGCACTGGAGCTGCCTTACTAACTGCTCTTGTTTGGGAGCTCTGTGGTGGAGATGGTGCTGTGTCAACAGGAACCGGGTTACTATCTTCTAGGGTTGGGGTTAGATTGGGTGAAGCTGGTTCTCTGTCCATCGCAGTAGGGGGACGATCTACGTGAGTTTGGGTTATGTGTGGTAGGGCTGGTTCTCGTGCATGTACAACCGGGGTGCTATCTCCACCAAGAGGTAGCACTGTTTTATTTGAAGACCGTGTTTTTAGTCCGCTAGATATTGGCATCACCCGCTCCAATTCAAATGGCTGATAAACAGGAAACATAGTTGCATGTATAGACATTGTATGAGAGATAGATGCAATAGATAGTGTGGAAAAAAGAGGGCATGAAATAGTTGACATGTATATTGTTTAACTAAAACGGATAGCATGACATAATTTCACATATATGATGTCTATCTAAACTGGATAGCATAGCATAACATAATTCAAAGATATGATGAATAACTAAACATGATCACATGACATAATTCACCTACATGTTATGTAAGTAATCAGGATCGCATCATTTAATTCGCATATGTGATTTATATGCTAAACAAAGGGCATTCGATATGATGTTTGAACTAAGAACATGGTGTTGAATATTGTGTATATGATGTCTAAACTATGCAATGCAAGACACCATATGCATGATATGAGCAGTATAACCGTGCCAAGTTAGAGCATACACCTCGGTGGGGGAATAGGACTGGTCATCTATCTCTGAATCCATCTCTGAGGAACTATCGGGACCCAACAAGAGATCTGCTTTGACAGGTAGCACTGTCTGCTCTGAAGGCCTTGTTTTCACTCCAGATTTTTCGATATCCCACCCAAATGGCTGATTCACGGGAAGAGTACTTTAATGTATAAACATTGTCGACAAATGGAAATGTAATGAAGAAAAGGATGGGCAAGATATCATTCAAATATATGATGCCTGGTTAAACAGGGTGGCATTGCACACTTCACATATATTATGGCTGGCTAAAAGACATGAGACTGCATAATTCCCATATATGATATAGAAACTAAACAGGTGGCATTACAGAACATGTCTAAACTAAGAACATGACATATATGATGTCAAAAGTAGGCACTGCAAGGCAACATATGCATGATATGACTAACTTCATCATGCCAAGGTAGAGCAAACACCTTGGGGGGTAAATAGGAGTGGTCAGTGGAGTCTGAATCCGCCTCAGAATAGATATCTTCCTCTGGATTACAATTTGGAGAGGGGTGGGGAGGGTTTGCCATTGAACCCACCATGGAGTGATGTCTGCATGACATTGTATTGCCGCGCAAAACTCTTCTCTTTTTCTCTACATGAAATTGATAGAAAAGCGAATAATTATGAGAATATCTAGGTATGATCATGTATATAGGCATCACGTCTGTGACAAGTAGACCGACTCCTTCCTGCATCTACTACTATTACTCCACACATCGACCACTATCCAGCATGCATCTAGAGTATTAAGTTCATAAGAATGGAGTAACGCTTTAAGCAAGATGACATGATGTAGAGGGATAAACTAATGCAATATGATATAAACCCCATCTTTTTGTCCTCGATGGAAACAATACAATACGTGTCGTTTCCCTTACTGTCACTGGGATCGAGCACTGCAAGATTGAACCCAAAGCTAAGCACTTCTCCTATTGCAAGAAAGATCAATCTAGTAGGCCAAACCAAACTGATAATTCAAAAAGACTTGCAAAGATAACCAAATCATACATAAAAGAATTCAGAGAAGATTCAAATATTGTTCAAAGATAATCTTGATCATAAACCCACAATTCATCGGATCTCGACAAACACACCGCAAAACAAGATTACATCGAATAGATCTCTAAGAGAATCGAGGAGAACTTTGTATTGGGATCCAAAGAGAGAGAAGAAGCCATCTAGCTAATAACTATGGACCTGAAGGTCTGAGGTAAACTACTCACACATCATCGGAGGGGATATGGTGTTGATGTAGAAGCCCTCTATGATCAATGCCCCCTCCGGCGAAGCACCAAAAAAGGCCCCAAGATGGGATCTCACGGGTACAGAAATTTGCGGTTGTGGAATTAGGTTTTCGTGGTGCCCTTTGATGTTTTTAGGGTACGTAGGTATATATTGGAGGAAGAAGTAGGTCAGTGGAGCCACGAGGGGCCCACGAAGGTGGAGGGTGCGCCCAGGGGGGTAGGCGTGCCCCCTTGCCTCGTGGCCTCCTTGTTGATTGCTTGATGTCCACTCCAAGTCCTCTGGATCACGTTTGTTCCAAAAATCATGCTCCCGAAGGTTTCATCCCGTTTGAACTCCGTTTGATATTTTTTTTCTGCAAAACACTAATATAGGCAAAAAACAGCAATTTGGGCTGGGCCTCTGGTTAGTAGGTTAGTCCCAAAAATAATATAGAAGTCTATAAATAAGCCCATTAAACATCCAAAACAGAATATATAATAGCATGGAACAATCAAAAATTATAGATACGTTGGAGACGTATCATGTACTCCGGTCGATCCCTAACAGAAATGGTACTCCCGCCGATCCCTAACACCATGTGCTTCCATCTACTTATAAAGGGGGTGATGCAGAGTTTGTTGTAACAAAGCAACAAGCATCATGTCTGGGTTGGTACCATTTTTGTTCACTACTTAATGGTAAAAGAGAGAAACACAATAGCTTCAATTCAACATTTATTTAAAACAGTACCAATACAAGTAGCAGAACATCTCAAAACACACTGCACGATCATGTGGATGGGACATGGGACATGCCAGCACCATGTGCATCCACACGTATAAATGGGTGATGCAGAGTATGTAGCCAAGCAGCATATCTGCGTTGGCCCCATATTTGTTCTCTTTGAAACTTTTTCCTATGTGAGGGCAGCAAATCTAGTCCTGCACATGGTTCTGCACAAAATTGGATGGTCATTGTTGTTCCGCCTCACTGTCCTCTGCCACGTGGTTCTTCCTTCCTTGAGCTTGATTACTGAGAAGAAATAGACCACAGTGAGGATTTGTCGAACTTCATAGGTGCCTCACCCAAACTTGATGCCAAATGGATGATGCATCACCATGATGACCTATCGATGCTCATGGTTGCACTTCATGGTTGCGTCGGCTGGTGAAGCTGATTGATTTTCAATGAAAAACAAGTTGTATTCCACCAGTGTTCTTTGCTTGTTACCCACAAAGATGATATCCTTCGTCAGTTCACCTTGGTTGCATTGGAGACACAGTCGTCTTTCACGTTGGTGCAATTTTATCACACAATTGGCTATGAACCAAACGTTTCCTCGATGAAGGATCAACGTTGGTACTAAGAGCGTAAGTTTTGTATTGATTTCTAAGCCTTCTCACAACTTCGTCTCTAGCTCCCCTGTAAATTTATTTGTCCAGCTATTAACTTTGATTAAAAAAATGGTGTGGACTAAAAACCCGAATGGACGTAGTAGCCCTCCATTTTTATTTACTCCGCATATTAGATTTGATTGAAGTCAAACTTTGTAAAGTTTGACCAAGTTTAGGCCGAACACAACAAACCATAATTATTAGAGAGGGAAAACTTTACATACTCTCAAACCTTTCTGATAATTGAAATTAAAATTCTTTATTTGTACACACTCTCACACGTTTCCGATGATTTGGTGCATGTGTGGTTGTTCACTTAAGGGAGGGTAGTGTACCGCATGTGAAGGATGAGAAGTGCGACCAGGATACGTGGATCGTTAGTTCATCGGAAGTACTCCCTCCGTTCCTAAATATTTGTCTTTCAAGTGGTTTGAAATGGACTATCACATACGGATGTATATAAACATTTTTTACAGTGTAGAGTCACTCATTTTTCCCCGTATGTAGTTATTTGTTGAAATCTCTAGAAAGACAAATATTTAGGAACAGAGGGAGTAGTAGTTTTCTTCACTAGTACGTTAAATAAAGAGTTTCATTTCATACTTACACAATTTAAAATGATTGTTATGAAGAGAATAAGAAAACTACTCCACTATATATTAGTCATATACACGAGTACTATATGGACGCAGCTTCATTGACTTTAGTGCACCTGCCCTGGCCCACCTGTCATACAGCCAAAAGCAGGTGCAGTTAAGGCACCGGAGCTCAGTCCGTACTACAGTATATATGTATAAGCTGGAGCCTCAACGCTTGTTCGCTAGGGTTTGCACTCTCCACACTCTCGCCGCACTACATATATATACATGCTGGAGGCTCAGTGTTCCTTTACTAGGGTTTGCTATATTCACAGTCTCTCACCCTCTTCACCAGATCTAAACAAGACTGTGTTGTGGCCTCTATCTCTCTCACCCCCCTCACGGCTGGCGAAGGAGGCGTCCGGATCCCGTCGCACCGGGAAGGAGAGGAGGTGCAGCGTTCACTCTATCGCCTTCGGCGAGGGAGGCAATCCACTGCCGGTTGCGCTTTTCTCTTTCACCAAGCACCTGTGCGGGAGGGCCACCGACCCCTTCTTCCTCGCTGCCGTATGTATCTATAATTTTTGATTGCTCCATGCTATTAAATATTCTATTTTGGATGTTTAATGGGCTTATTTATACACTTTAATATTATTTTTGGGACTAACCTATTAACCTGAGGCCCACCCCAAATTGTTCTTTTTTGCCTATTTCAGTGTTTTGCAGAAAAAGAATATCAAACAGAGTCCAAACGGAATGAAACCTTCGGGAGCATGATTTTTGGAACAAACGTGATCCAGAGGACTTGGAGTGGACGTCAAGCAACCAATGAGGAGGCCACGAGGCAGGGGGCGCCTACCCCCCTGGGCGCGCCCTCCACCCTCGTGGGCCCCTCGTGGCTCCACCGACCTACTTCTTCCTCCTATATATACCCACGTACCCTGAAAACACCAAGGGGCACCACAAAAACCTAATTCCACCATCGCAACCTTCTGTACCCAAGAGATCCCATCTTGGGGCCTTTTCCGAAGCTCCGCCGAAGGGGGCATTGATCACGGAGGGCCTCTACATCAACTCCATGGCCCCTCCGATGATGTGTGAGTAGTTTACCTTAGACCTTTGGGTCCATAGTTATTAGCTAGATGGCTTCTTCTCTCTCTTTGGATCTCAATACAAAGTTCTCCTCGATTCTCTTGGAGATCTATTCGATGTAATCTTCTTTTGCGGTGTGTTTGTTGAGATCCAATGAATTGTGGGTTTATGATCAAGATTATCTATGAATAATATTTGAATCTTCTCTGAATTCTTTTATGTATGATTGGTTATCTTTGCAAGTCTCTTCGAATTTTCAGTTTGGTTTGGCCTACTAGATTGATCTTTCTTGCAATGGGAGAAGTGCTTAGCTTTGGGTTCAATCTTGTGGTGCTCGATCCTAGTGATAGAATGGGAAACGACACGTATTGTATTGTTTCCATCGAGGATAAAAAGATGGGGTTTATATCATATTGCATGATTTTATCCCTCTACATCATGTCATCTTGCTTAAAGCGTTAATCTCTTCTTATGAACTTAATACTCTAGATGCATGCTGGATAGCGGTCGATGTGTTGAGTAATAGTAGTAGATGCAGGCAGGAGTCGGTCTACATGTCACGGACTTGATGCCTATATACATGATCATACCTAGATATTCTCATAACTATGCTCCATTCTATCAATTGCTCGACAGTGATTTGTTCACCCACCGTAATAATTATGCTATCTTGAGAGAAGCCACTAGTGAAACCTATGGCCCCCGGGTCTATTTTCCATCATACAAGTTTCCAACCTATTTTATTTTGCAATCTTTACTTTCAATCTATATCATAAAAATACCAAAAATATTTATCTTATTATTATCATCTCTATCAGATCTCACTCTTGCAAGTGGCCGTGAAGGGATTGACAACCCCTTTATCGCATTGGTTGCGAGGTTCTTATTTGTTTGTGTAGGTACAAGGTGACTCGCACGTGGTGTCCTACTGAATTCATACCTTGGTTCTCAAAAACTGAGGGAAATACTTACGCTGCTTTACTGCATCACCATTTCCTCTTCAAGGGAAAACCAATGCATGCTCAAGAGGTAGCAGTACATGTTTAAGAAATGTATTGTTCAGATAATGTCTCTGTTATTATATATCAGTTACAGTGTTTTACGAATGGTACTATCCTGCTTTGTAGTTCTTTCTACATGTTTAACCAAGGTATTATTAAGATAATGTCTCTGTTAAAATGAATCAGTCGCATTGTTTTAGGAATGATACTTCTCTGCTTTGTCATTCTTTATACATGTTGAAACAGGGCACTGTTAAGATAACGTCTCAGTTAATATGAATGAATCACACTGATTGAGAATTGCTACTCTCCTGCTTTGTTTCCCATTAAGATAAGGTAGATTAGTAGATGTTTTTGTTCTGGGAGTACAAGTCATCAACCGTTATTTCTCAGTAATTGTTTCCCTTATACCTATTGTTTCTTATAGGGATATCGAAATTAAAGCTCGGTTTTATTCCTACTTTGATTTTAGTTGAACTGCACAAAAGGAGCCAATGTGTCTAAGGCAAACTGCTGCATTAGTGGGTCCAGTTGGTCTTGCCACTTTGCAGAAAGAAGCAGTCACTATTTGCACTACATTACACAAGGAATGATCGAGAAGCTTTACAGAGTATTAGTAGACGCTGGTGACATGACTAGTCTGCAGAGAGCATAGGAAACTCTACAACACGTGGAGTGCACTGGGCAAAAAGTGCCCAAACAAGTACAGGAAGCCAGGACAGGACTCCAAATCTGTCAATGTCATTCTAAGCAACAATGATGGGGCATCTGGGTATGGTAATCTGTTTACCGTACTTTCAGTTTGTTAGTCCACCGATTGGTGGGTTGACACTAGGGCCAATATTCATGTGCGTGTTGCTGTGTCTTTGTTTTCTTGCAGCATATAAATATGATATCCACAGGGATGCTCAGCTTGATTTTAGTGGAACTTCACAAAATGTCTGGATGGTTTGTGTCCTCCATAATACTTCATCATGCACAATACATCGAATTGTTCTCTAATCATTCGTCGTCACCTTGAGCCATCGGACTATATGTTTGAATGGTGTTGCCAGCGTCGGCCATTAAGAAGGGTAAGAAGAAAGACAAAAGGAGAGATGGCTGCTTTACTTGTGGTTCGGAGGAACACTGGGCAAACAAGTGCCTAAGCAAGTACCAAGAAGCTAGTACATGACTCCAAGTCTGTCAATGTCACTCTAAGCAACAATGATGGGGCATCTGGGTATGGTAATCTGTTTACCGTACTTTCAGTTTGTTAGTCCACCAATTGGTGGGTTGACACTGGGGCCAATATTCATGTGTGTGCTGATGTGTGTTTATTTTTTGGCAGCATATAAATACGAAATCCATAGGGATGCTCAGGTTGATTTTAGTGGAACTGCACAAAATGTTCAGATGGTTCGTGTCCTCCATAATACTTCATCATGCATAATACATTGAATGGTTCTCTAATCATTCGTCATCACCTTGAGCCACCGGACTATCAGATAACAAACTGATGACAAACCCTGCCCGTTCCACAATCATAGGCATTAGATATTTTGAATGGGAAAATCTTGTCAAAGTTGACATTAGTTTAATATATTGGAATTGGAAAACCTTGTCAATTTTTGCTCATTGATGTTAGCCAGAAGACATGCATTTGATATTTTTGAGTGGGACGCCCTTTGCTGTGAGCAACGTCGATCGTTTTTTCCTATTCCTTCCTTCAGTTCAGAAGTATATATTTACTTTGCTGAGATGCATAGTCACATGAATGTTGACTTATGTAAGATATTTTAAGAGTTTGTTCTAAATATTTTCTATGTAATGCCAGGCCTTGTGTTTGATTGCAAAGTTGAGCTTGGAATGTTGTGGCATGCGGCATCACGAGCTGTTGATCGTGCCTCCTGAGAATAATGCTTTGCATTGTTTTGCATGTCGATCTAATGCCAGTGATTTGCTTGTTAAGAAGATCATCCTCTTCTATTGTTTCCATGCTTAAGAAGTTCATCATCTTATGTTTCATTCATAGCCTATACGACAAGTCGGGTAGGTTAGACGTGAAACCATATGATCTTCCGACCAACTCATCATCTTAGGCCGTGATTGGATCATCGTTTTCCAACCAAAACCGCTTGTAAAACTGACGCTTGTAAATAAAAGCAGGTGGTCTCGGGCGAAGCACTTGGTTGGTCGATTTCGACTAGTAAAATATACACTAGTCTCTCAAATTACACGCATAGCCCGCCGGTTTTACTTACAGACCTTGGGCCCTCGGTTTCATTACGCATGTATTTTACGTGTTGTTTCCGATGATGAGTAAATTACACTTGTATCTTAATACAGGTGTGAAATAAACCAGAGCTCCCAAGCGCGGCTTTATCGTTTCATGCCATCTCAGTCTCTCGAAGGTGCTCATAGGTGTCCGATGATCCTGGCTTCCTGAATGAGCAGCAGCCGCTGTATCAGACCATCCGTAGGGCCCGTGAGGCCCTCTCTGTCGTCCCTCGAGTTGTTGCGCTCGCCGTGGCGCCGAGCATTGTTAACATGGTCAATGAACATGAGGATTCAGGAGATGACTTTATTTTGACTGGATGACAGTAGGGACCCACTAGGGCCATAGCCGCACGTACGCAAGTGCCTCCTTATTATGTACAACTATATTTTTTTGCTTCCTCCTGTTTTCCTGACATCACGGTCCCACACAATTGTCAACCTATGTAGTCAATATAAAAGAGAGAATTGCACAAGGTGTGGCCGACAGCAGGGACCAAGCAGCTCGAGCGGTATTTGTGTTTTTTGACGCATGAGCACTACAGAATTTTTCTTGGTGATGTTTTCGTTGTTGTTCAGAGGAGAGTAGGGTATTAACTGGGCGGGCTGTGGCCCGTCTAGCCCAGGACAGAAATCCAGCCCAGATATTAATTTTTTTCAAGATGAAAATTGCTAGCCCAGCTATACATTTTTTTGAGGAATACCGAGGCAAGGTTAACTTGTTATTCTCCGCCCTGCTGGGCTGCAAATCTTTCCTAGGAGGGATGCATTAGGCTTAACAGGAAAATGCGCTTTAAAAAATAATAAATGGGATGTAATTATAAAAACTAGCCAGTAACTATAAAAAAATGCACCAAACACGAAATTAGTTTATAAAATATTATTTATAGATTTTGAAAATCTTAATTTTTAATTGTTGTGCGCGCAATGTTTCGTTGGATTTTTACGTAATACAAATTTATATTTAATCTGACTAGAAATTTCGGGATAAAAATATTTCGGATCCCATCAAAATGTGGGAAATTTTATTGAATTATGTCTTGAACGGTTGGTCTTTTTTTGAATAAATCTTGAACGGTTGGTTGAAATTATTAATTGTTGTCCTAGCTAGAAAATGGGATGTACTTTTAACGAACTATAAATGGGCTGTAGTAAATTCCATTAGAATTCAAAAATGGGCTGTACATTCTTAAAAATCGCAAATGGGCTATAAGTTCTCTGCCACACACTTGTGGGCCTACTAAGTTGACGCGTCCCCTAAAAAAAGAAGTTGACATGTATGCAAGGCTTTGTCAACTTATTATAGTCAACACACGGTTCTAGCAGCAGTGGTCGTTGGATGTCTATCCAACGGAAGTCATGCTTCTTCTTCAACCTCGGATATTCTAGCTTCGGCCGCCCAAAAAATGATTCCTCCCCCTGACATCTGGGGCGCACCGTTTCGGAGGCTGACCTGTGGGCCTAGTAAGTTCATGCGTACCAAGGGCTTTGTCAACTTAGTCAACATAAACGATTCTAGCTGCAGTGAGCGTACGATGTCCATCCAACGGCCGTAGTGCTTCTTCAACCTCTGGTCTTCTTGCTCCAGCCGCCCAATGCAACGCCGGTCGTGCCGCCTGCTCCTGCCTCCCGTGGCCGGTTGTGCTGCCGCGGAGGCCTCACCGCCCCCTACTACTCCCACAGCTGGCCAGGCCATCCCTCCACTCACCCACACCCCCTATTATTCTGCGGGAACGGCAGCCTCACACCGCAGCCGAACCAGTGAACCCTCGTACTCCTCTCCGCATGGGCTTCCACTACCGCGTCTTCCCCAGCTCCGCGCCGTCCCCTTCCTAGGCCTCGCCGTCGTCCACCGCACTGGTGCTCTCGGTGCCGCATGGTCAACGTGGTCAAGGAACGACTTCCATCGGAAGAGTACTATACGTGGAGAGGCTGACAGCTGGGTCCATGGCGGTGATAACCCACAAGTATAGGGGATCGCAACAGTTTTCGAGGGTAGAGTATTCAACCCAAATTTATTGATTCGACACAAGGGAAGCCAAAGAATATTCTCAAGTATTAGCAGCTGAGTTGTCAATTCAACCACACCTGGAAACTTAATATCTGCAGCAAAGTATTTAGTAGCAAAGTAATATGATAGTAGTGGTAACGATAGCAAAAGTAATATTTTTGGATTTTATAGTGATTGTAACAATAGCAGTGGAAAAGTAAATAAGCGAAGAACAATATAGGAAAAGCTCGTAGGCATTGGATCGGTGATGGAGAATTATGCTGGCTATGATCGATCATGTAACAGTCATAACATAGGGTGACACAGAACTAGCTCCAGTTCATCAATGTAATGTAGGCATGTATTCCGAATATAGTCATACGTGCTTCAGGAAAAGAACTTGCATGACATCTTTTGTCCTACCCTCCCGTGGCAGCGGGGTCCTTTTGGAAACTAAGGGATATTAAGGCCTCCTTTTAATAGAGTACCGGACCAAAGCATTAACACATAGTGAATACATGAACTCCTCAAACTACGGTCATCACCGGGAGTGGTCTCGATTATTGTCACTTTGGGGTTGCCGGATCATAACACATATAGGTGACTATAGACTTGCAAGATAGGATCAAGAACTCACATATATTCATGAAAACATAATAGGTTCAGATCTGAAATATGGCACTCAGGCCATAGTGACAAGCATTAAAAGCATAGCAAAGTCATAGCAACATCAATCTCAGAACATAGTGGATACTAGGGATCAAACCCTTACAAAACTAACTCGATTACATGATAAATCTCATCCAACCCATCACCGTCCAGCAAGCCTATGATGGAATTACTCACGCACGGTGGTGAGCATCATGAAATTGGTGATGGAGGAAGGTTGATGATGACGATGGCGACGGATTCCCCTCTCCGGAGCCCCGAACGGACTCCAGATCAGCCCTCCCGAGAGAGTTTAGGGCTTGGCGGCGGCTCCGTCTCATAAAACGTGATGAATCCTTCTCTATGATTTTTTCTCCTCGAACACGAATATATGGAGTTGGAGTTCAGGTCGATGGAGCGTCAGGGGGCCCACGAGGTAGGGGGCGCGCCCCCCACCCTCGTGGACAAGGTGTGGGCCCCCTGACATGGATTCTTCTTCCAGTATTTTTTATATATTCCAAAAATAATCTCCGTTGATTTTTCAGGTCATTCTGAGAACTTTTATTTCTACACAAAAATAACACCATGGCAACTTTGCTGAATACAGCGTTAGTCCGGGTTAGTTCCATTCAAACCATGCAAGTTAGAGTCCAAAACAAGGGCAAAAGTGTTTGGAAAAGTAGATACGATGGAGACATATCAATTCCCCCAAGCATAAACCTTTGCTTGTCCTCAAGCAATTCAGTTGATAAACTGAAAGCGATAAAGAAAACCTTTTACAAACTTTGTTTGCTCTTGTTGTTGTAAATATGTAAAGCCAGCATTCAAGTTTTCAGCAAATATTATGAACTAACCACATTCGCAATAACATTTAGGTCTCATGTTTACTCATATCAATGGCATAATCAACTAGCGAGCAATAATAATAAATCTCAGATGACAACACTTTCTCAAAACAATCATAATATGATATAAAAAGATGGTATCTCGCTAGCCCTTTCTGAGACCGCAAAACATAAATGCAGAGCACCTTTAAAGATCAAGGACTGACTAGACATTGTAATTCATGGTAAAAGTGATCCAGTCAAGTCATACTCAATGTAAACTAATAGTAATGGATGCAAATGACAACGGTGCTCTCCAACTGGTGCTTTTTAATAAGAGGATGATGACTCAACATAAAAGTAAATAGATAGGCCCTTTGTAGAGGAAAGTAGGGATTTGTAGAGGTGCCAGAGCTCGGTTTTGAAATAGATATGAATAATATTTTGAGCGGTATACTTTCATTGTCAACATAACAACCGAGAGATCTCGATATCTTCCATGCTACACACATTATAGGCGGTTCCCAAACAGAATGGTAAAGTTTATACTACCCCTCCACCAACAAGCATCAATCCATGGCTTCCTCGAAACAACGAGTGCCTCCAACTAACAAGAGTCCCAGGGGAGTTTTGTTTGCAGTTATTTTGATTTGATTTGCATAAAGCATGGGACTGGGCATCCCGGTGACCAGCCATTTTCCCGTGAGTGAGAATCGGAGTCCACTCCTCTTGAGAATAACCCGCCTAGCATGGAAGATACAGACAGCCCTAGTTGATACATGAGCTATTCAAGCATACAAAACAAAATGTATATTTAAAGGTTTAGAGTTTGGCACATACAAATTTACTTGGAATGGCAGGTAGATACCGTATATAGGTAGGTATGGTGGACTCATATGGAACAACTTTGGGGTTTATGGAGTTGGATGCACAGCAATATTCCCACTTAGTACAAGTGAAGGCTAGAAAAAGACTGGGAAGCGACCAGCTAGAGAGGGACAACAGTCATGAACATGCATTAAAATTAATCAACACCGGATGCAAGCATGAGTAGGATATAATGCACCATGAACATAAATATCGTAGAGGCTATGTTGATTTTGTTTCAACTACATGCGCGAATATGTGCCAAGTCAAGCCACTCGAATCATTCAAAAGAGGATACCACCCTATCATACCACATCACAACCATTTTAATAGCATGTTGGCATGCAAGTTAAACCATTATAAGCTCCTAGCTAATTAAGCATGGCATAAGCAACTACAATCTCTAATTGTCATTGCAAACATGTTTCTTTCATAATAGGTTGAATCAGGAACGATGAACTAATCATATTTACAAAAACAAGAGAGGTCGAGTTCATACCAGCTTTTCTCATCTCAATAAGTTCATCATATAATCATCATTATTACCTTTCACTTGCACGACCAAATAGTGTGGATAATAATAATAGTGCACGTGCATTGGACTAAGCTGGAATCTGCAAGTATTCAATTCAAGAGAGAAGACAAGGTAATATGGGCTCTTTGTTAGATCAACAATAATGCATATAAGAGCCACTCAACATTTTCATTATGGTCTTCTCCTCTTGACCCCCAAAGAAAAGAAGCAAAACTATTTACACGGGAAAGCTCCCAACAAGAAAAAGAAGAACGAGAAATCTTTTGGGTTTTCTTTTTTGTTACTACTACTACAGGCATAGAAAGTAAACTAACTAAAAGCTACAACTAATTTTTTTTGGTTTTTCTTAAGGTTTTTCAAACACACAAGAAGAAAGCATAAAAAGGGAAATAAACTAGCATGGATATTACAACGAAAAAGTATGAGCACCAACAACTAGCATGAGTGTGTGAACAGGAATGTAATGTCGGTGAGAAATAGGTACTCCCCCAAGCTTAGGCTTTTGGCCTAAGTTGGTCTACTGCCACGGCTGGCCTAGCGGATATCCAAAGTTGTAGTTGGGGTCGTACTGTGATGTAGAAGCTATTGCCTCATGAGTTGCCGCTTGGAGGCGAGCTGTCTCCGTCCTCCTCTTATACTCGTTTGCCTCCTCCCTGGTTATAACATATCTCCCCTTTGCCTGAAAGTCAAATAAAGCGGGAGCAGGGGAGCGACGTGATAGGTGCGTCGTCTGTCAAAGATTAGTCGGTACTGGAGGGACTGGTCGTTCCTCTCAACAAACTGATGACGAACCATAGCATCATAATCTAGATAAGAAGGAGGCAACTCAATGTCATCTCCACGTATGGGTATCTCAAGAAAATTAGCTATACGAGTTGCATAAATTCCAGCAAAGAAATCTCCATGAATACTATTATTATGCAACCTACGTGCAACAATAGCCCCCAAGTTGTATTGTTTATCTCCTAAAACAGCGCTCCTGAGAATGCTAAGATCAGGTACACACATGTGACATGCTTCATCTTTACCATTTATGCACCTTCCTATGAAGAGAGAAAAATAATGTATAGCGGGAAAATGAATGCTCCCTATGGTGGCTTGTGTTACATCTCTAGATTTGCCCACAGTTAACTAGCAAGAAAATCTCTATATTCAGATTTGCGAGGTTCACTAACATTACCCCACTGTGGGAGTTTACAAGCAGTGTTAAAATCTTCTAAGTCCATGGTATAAGATTTATCATAGAGATCAAGCAGGACAGTTTGAGAATTGCGTGATGATGAAAATTCAAACCTTCTCACAAAGGAATCAGTGAGGTAGTTGTACTGACGGCACTTATCTTCCATGAAGCTCTCAAGATCGGCATTACACACATATGCTTCAAATTCCTCCTTGATTCCTGCTCGAACCATGAAGTCCTCTGACGGCCATTCACAAGGCCGTACTTGACCGTCCCTTGGTGGTTCATCGTCTGCATCACGTATTGCGGGTCTGGGTCCTTGCTTCCTTGAAGAACCACCTTGGTACATTTTCCTAAACATATTTCTTCCTCTGAAAAATTTCTGAAATTTTTAGTAACTAAAAAATAAAAGTGAACCAAACTCAACAATATTGATAGCAACTACTCCTACAAGTGCCTAGAGGGAATATCGTGCATTAAAACTACTTTTGACCATATAAATTTGCTATGCAAGCTCAAGAACAAGTTCACCTAAGAAGCAAAAATTTGCAATAAACAAAGCACTAGAACAAAAACTAATTGGACCATTGGAGGAGTCACATACCAAAGAACAATCCCCCAAAGCAGTTTTGTGAATGGAGCTTTGAGCAATGAGATCGAAAATGGCAGCAAGATGAGCTAGAACTCGTGCTTGAGCTGGTTGGTGATTTTTTTTGGAGGAAGAAGGAGTGTGTGGTGGCTGAAATAAGTGGAGGGGAGCCACCACTGGCCCACAAGGCAGGGGGGCGCGCCCTGGACCCTCGTGGTCAGGTTCTTGCTTCCCGGATGAGTTCTCAGTGCCAGATATTCTCAAATATTCCAGAAAAAATCATATTTAAATTTTAGGGCATTTGGAGAACTTTTATATTCGGGGTATTTTTTATTACATGGATAATTCAGAGAACAGACAGAAAATACTATTTTTGCTTTATTTAATATAAATAACAAAAAGTAAAAAGGAGGGTACATAAGGCTGTGTTTTCAAACTTCATCCATCTCATGCTCTTCAAATGGAATCCACTAACAAGGTTGATCAAGTCTTGTTAAGAAACTCATTCTGAATAACATGGAACCGGAGAAATTTCGAATAACACTATGTTACTCAGCAGGGATATGCACATCCCCAACAATAATAATATCATATTTCTTCTTGACAGTAGGAAGAGGAAATTCAAAACCTCCAACAGTAATTATTGAAAATTTTCCAATAGAATTGATACTGTGGACTTGAGGTTGTTTCCTCAGAAAGTGTACCGTATGCTCATTACCATTAACATGAAAAGTGACATTGCCTTTGTTGCAATCAATAACAGCCCCTGTAGTATTCAAAAACGGTCTTCCAAGAATAATAGACATACTATCGTCCTCGGGAATATCAAGAATGACAAAGTTCATTAAGATAGTAACGTTTGCAACCACAACAGGCACATCCTCACAAATACCGATAGGTATAGCAGTTGATTTGTCAGCCATTTGCAAAGATATTTCAGTAGGTGTCAACTTATTCAAATCAAGTCTATGATATAGAGAGAGAGAGGCATAACACTAACATCGGCTCCAAGATCACATAAAGCAGTTTTAACATAGTTTCTTTTAATGGAGCTTGGTATAGTTGGTACTCCTGGATCTCCAAGTTTCTTTGGTATTCCACCCTTAAAAGTATAATTAGCAAGCACGGTGGAAACTTCCGGTATCTTTCTCTTATTTGTAGCAATATCCTTCATATACTTAGCATAAGGATTCATTTTAAGCATATCAGTCAAACGCATACGCAAAAAGATAGGTCTAATCATTTCAGCAAAGCGCTCAAAATCCTCATCATCCTTTTTCTTGGATGGTTTAGGAGGAAAAGGCATGGGTTTCTGAACCCATGGTTCTCTTTCTTTACCGTGCTTCCTAGCAACAAAGTCTGTCTTATCATAATGTTGATTCTTTGATTGTGGGTTATCAAGATCAACAGCAGGTTCAATCTCTACATCATTATCATTGCTATAGGTTGAGCACCAACATGAACATCATCGTTAACATTATCACTATGTTCATGTTCATTACCAGATTGTGTTTCAGCATCAGAAGTAGAAATATCATTGGGATTCTCAGGTGTGTCTACAACAGGTTCACTAGAAGCATGCAAAGTCCTATCATTTTTCTTTTTCTTCCTCCTAGAAGGACTAGGTGCATCAATATTAATTCTTTGAGAATCTTGCTCAATTCTCTTAGGATGGCCCTCGGGATACAAAGGTTCCTAAGTCATTTTACCACCTCTATTCATACCTCTAACAGCATAATCATTCTTATTGTTTAATTCATTGAGCAAATCATTTTGAGCCTTAAGTACGTGTTATACTTGAGTGGTAACCATAGAAGCATGTTTACTAATAAGTTTAAGTTCACCTTTAACACTAGCCATATAATCATTCAAGTGTTCAATCATATAAGCATTGCGTTTCAGTTGCCTACCAAAATAAGCATTAAAATCTTCTTGCTTAACCATAAAGTTATCAAATTCATCCAAACATTGGCTAGCAAACTTAGCAGGAGGGATTTCAGCTTTATCATATCTATAGAGAGAATTTTCTTTACTACCTGTGTCAGGTTATCAAGACCGTGTGTTTCTTCAATAGGTAATGAATTAAGACCATGTATTTCTTCAATAGGTGGTAAATTCTTAACATCTTCAACTTTAATACCTTTTTCTTTCATAGATTTCTTTGCCTCTTGCATATCTTCAGGACTGAGAAATAGAATACCCCTTTTCTTCGGAGTTGGTTTAGGGGTTGGTTCAGGAAGTTTCCAATTATTTTCATTAGTCAACATATTATTCAATAGCAATTTAGCTTGATCAACAGTTCTTTCCCTGAAAACACAACCAGCACAATTATCCAGGTGGTCTCTGGAAGCATCGGTTAGTCCATTATAAAAGATATCAAGCATTTCATTTTTCTTGAGAGGATGATCAGGCAAACCATTAAGTAATTGGAGAAGCCTCCCCCAAGCTTGTGGGAGACTCTCCTTTTCAATTTGCACAAAATTATATATTGCCCTTAAAGCAGCTTGTTTTTTATGAGCGGGGAAATATTTAGCAGAGAAGTAGTAAATCATATCCTGGGGACTACGCACACAAACAAGATCAAGAGAATTAAACCATATCTTAGCATCACCCTTTAATGAGAACGGAAATAATTTAAGGATATAATAGTAGCGAGTTTTCTCATCATTAGTAAACAGGGTAGCTATATCATTTAATTTAGTAAGATGTGCCACAACAGTTTTAGATTCATAGCCATAGAAAGGATCAGATTCAACCAAAGTAATTATATCAGGATCAACAGAGAAATCATAATCCTTATCAGTAATAAAGATAGGTGAAGTAGCATAAGCAGGATCATATTTCATTCTAGCATTCAGAGATTTTTCTTTCATTTAGCTAATAGTTTCTTAAGATCACTTCTATCATTGCAAGCTAAGAAATCTCTAGCAGTTTCTTCATCCATAACATAACCCTCAGGAACAACAGGCAATTCATATCTAGGGGGAGAATCTTCATCATCACTTTCATCAATATGATCAATTTCAATAATTTCATTCTCTCTAGCCCTAGCAAGTTGTTCATCAAGAAATTCACCAAGTGGCACAGTAGTAACAAGCATACAAGTAGTTTCATCATAAGTATCATGCATAGTAGAAGTGGCATCATCAATAACATGTGACATATCAGAATTAATAGCAGAAGCAGGTTTAGGTGTCGCAAGCTTACTATAAACAGAAGGTGAATCAAGTGCATAGCTAGATGGCAGTTCCTTACCTCCCCTCGTAGTTGAGGGATAAATCTTGGTTCTTGGATCTTTTAAGTTCTTCATAGTGATAAGAAGATATAAATCCCAAGTGACTCAAAGAATAGAGCTATGCTCCCCGGCAACGGCGCCAGAAAATGGTCTTGATAACCCATAAGTATAGGGGATCGCAACAGTTTTCGAGGGTAGAGTATTCAACCCAAATTTATTGATTCGATACAAGGGGAGCCAAAGAATATTCTCAAGTATTAGCAGCTGAGTTGTCAATTCAACCACACCTGGAAACTTAATATCTGCAGCAAAGTATTTAGTAGCCAGTAATATGATAGTAGTGGTAATGATAGCAGAAGTAATATTTTTGGGTTTTATAGTGATTGTAATAGTAGGAGTGGAAAAGTAAATAAGCAAAGAAAAATATAGGAAAAGCTCGTCGGCATTGGATCGGTGATGTAGAATTATGCCGGATGCGATTGATCATGTAACAGTCATAACATAGGGTGACACAGAACTAGCTCCAGTTCATCAATGTAATGTAGGCATGTATTCCGAATATAGTCATTCGTGCTTATGGAAAATAACTTGCATGACATCTTTTGTCCTACCCTCCCGTGGCAGTGGGGTCCTATTTGAAACTAAGGGATATTAAGGCCTCCTTTTAATAGAGTACCAGACCAAAGCATTAACACATAGTAAATACATGAACTCCTCAAACTACGGTCATCACTAGGAGTGGTCCCGATTATTGTCACTTCGGGGTTGCCGGATCATAACACATAGTAGGTGACTATAGACTTGCAAAGCGCACCTTCTCAGCATCTGTGCAACCTGCGGTGGTCAGCTCCCTTCCAATCCTGCGGAGCCAGTCATCAGCAACAGTCGGCTCGGTGCTACTGGAAAACACCGACGGATTCAACCTCAGAAAACGGGCTAAGTTGTCAACTGGAGGTGGTGGTGGTGGGTTGTTATTGTTGGCTTGGTTCTGGACTAGTAGCTACACTAAGGCATTCTGCTGTTGGATCAACTGGGTGAGCTCCGGTGGGGAGACAAATCCGGGGTCACGTCTCGGAGGCATCTGATAGGTTTAGAGGGGAGGGATTAGAATAGAGTGAGGTCTAAGGAGAAAATCACTACCCATATGCACATGAGACAAACACATTCATATCACACCACTCAATTCAAACAAGGGCATACAATCGATCTAGCTACCGTTAAAAATACTCAGACTACTACTATATACATGGGGGAATACTACTGATAATATGGAGGTCGACTAAAAATTTTGATCTGAAGAAGACTCCATGATATCTGCTCCTGCTCCAGCTTCGTCTTCATAGTAATCATCACTGTTGGGGTCGGAGTCGGTGTCGTCGATGATGATGTAGTCTTCGGGATGGTCGTCACCTCCTGGCGCAGGGTCTCCCATGAATATTCAGTATTGCAATTTCCTCTTCATATCAATCGTGTGTAGACTTGAGTTCCTCTTCTAGCTCCATGTCCCTGGTCATCACCTTCTTCAGGTCTATCATGCTGGCACACATCTGGTTCCCCTGATGACGAATGTGCTAGTTCAACTCCTGGATGTAGGCTACAATGGACTTGTCTCTCCTGGTGCAAAATCATCTCCCATTGCTCATCTCGGCATCCACATATTTGGTATATGGTGTCCTTAAGATCCATGTGGTAAACTTCGCCAATGCGTCCCATGGCGATGTGAGATGCCATGCTCTTTCCTAGACTCCATGTTGGTGCATCAAAGGAAAACTCTATGGGCTTCGTAACTGGTGTGAATGTCCTTCCTGGAACATGTACTCAAAATGTCTAGCGCTCTTCTTCCGGTAGAGTGGCGGTGTAGGTCCAGGTGAAGCTTGGTATTCCGATGTTCAGGTATCTAGTGGCTTCCTTCAAGTGTCGTCCAAAAGGTGTGTCTTCATCTGGTTGAGCAAACTTGTTCCTTGGGTCCGCCATCTATAGAGTAGAAAGTGAAGAAGAGTCAGAAAGGATTAGAGAAGAGTGTCCTATGGTTCATCTTAGTGGTTGCGTCCTAGTCAGCGTGTTCTCTGATACCATCTTGTAGCGATCCGACCTCAAACGGTCAAATCTCTATGTATAAGTGTCATCCCTGGATCGGTAATGCTGACACACACAGTACTCGAGGATTTATAACAGAGTTCAATCACACACTTATTACATCGAATGTCTTGAAAGAGAGTACTCATTACAATAATATGGCTGAAGGCCATCTAAATAAGATAACAGTGGAAGCTTTGAAGGTAAATGAGTCCATCAACTCCAACGGCTTAGCTGAGCGCATGACAACGACCTAGCACACCTTACTCTTCGTCTGAAAACTCTGCAAAATAATACGTTGCAGCCTGTGCAGGTCAGTACATGGAATATGCTAGCAAAACAACACTATAGAGCAATGAACATGCAACAGCTATTACTATATGCAAATTTGGCTGGTGGAGGCTCTATGGTTATTTTTTTGCAGAAAGCTAGTTTTTCCCTACAACAAAGGAATATATCTTATTTAACTACAAAGCTTGTTGAAAACATTGAGAAGGTTCCTCCAACTCAATCCCAAATTAAGTAATCATCAACCCAACAAATTTATTAAATAGAGTGATGAGATCAAATCAATAATTCAAGAACCAGATACTCAAGATGTCCATAACCGGGGACATAGCTAACCATGATTAGTTTATACACTCTGTAGAGGTTTGCGCACTTTTCCCCACAAGACTCGATCTCCTCCATTGGATTTCTCGCACTACATGATGTTTGAGAAACGGATGACCGAGACACAGTCTTTCAGAAGCATTAACTCTTTACTCTGGGTAGACAGTACCACCTACATCCTCTACATTTGCTAGCCTACCACTAAAATAGGTCACACAACTTACTCAACTATGCTAGAGCCCATAATGGCTTGTGGATGCACACAGAAGTTTCCAGCATGAATAATCTTATGATCCCTTTGAGCCTGGGTGGAAAACCGTAGGATGATCACACTGGTACTCCAGGATATCCCAGGACAACACTGGATTGCTCCAGGTGCCCAGACAACCACTGGGTGCTCTAGGGTGCCTCAACCAATCCACCCAGATGTGTATTAAAGTAGCCACCTTAAGTTTAACCATTAATTAAAAACTCTCACATCTGTCATGCATCACTCAAACCCAAACCATGTCTACAAGCATAGCATAGAAATAAGCATAACATAGAAATAACTCCCAGGGTTTGTAAATAAAGACAATAGGTTCTACCTGATCACAACTTCCCAGTATCCACAAGTATTCAAGTCCTAACCATTCAGTGTTTCAGGATTGAAACTAATGCATAAAAACTGGGTAATAAGGGGTATGATCAAAGTGTTACTTGCCTTGCTGACGATCTGAAAACCCTAGTAACTCGTAGTAGCATGATTCGCACTTCGGAAACTCTATCGTGAACAAACAATAACATACATAAGCAATCAAGCATAAGATGCAAGGGTAAAACTCAAATGAAAAGATCCAAACTGAAAGTTCAACTGAAGAACTTCGATTTGCAAAAAGAATCAACCCAATCGGAGCTACGAAACTCAAACTATGATCAAAAGAAGTTCGAATTCAAATCTTCTTGAAACCAAATTTTAAATTGGCAAAACCATGTTCAAGTTGGTTATCTGGAAAGAGGGGAACAAGACAAATATTTTGGCGTTGGTTTCACAGGATTTGGACGAACAAGCAAAAATTGCGGGGGTTTGAAGATCAGGGACTAATCTATGATAAAATTAATCATGGATAGGTCCCTGGCCAGAAATAAAATAAAAGAAAAACCCTAAAAAACGAATGTTCGCTATGAAACCCTAATGGATGAAAATGTTCGCTACTGAGTATTTGTCGTGGTTCTAAGTCTGACAGTAGAATGGGGGTAGGGATGTAGAGGCAAGATCCTAGCTATGGAGGAGTTGTACACGCGAGTTTTACGAGTTCAGGCCTTTCTCAGAGCCCGTAGGCGGTCGATTGGATTATATGCGTGTGTGTTACAGGGGGGTCCGAACCCTTGTCCCTGAGGAGGGGGTGGCTTATATAGAGTTCGCCAGACCCCTCCCGCCCTTAGTTACAAAGGGTTTAAGGTACATAAAGATGGGGACGTTACTGGAGACGCCTGCAATAAATATACATAATGACCATTAAAGCTATGACTTAATTCCCGACCGTTGCAGAGTGGAGTGGCTCTAGATCTTTTGGTACTCGAGTGATTGTCCATACGGTCGAGTGTCTTCAAGACTGTCGAGTGGAACATAGCTTCATGGTCGAGTGGATGATGATTTTTCTTCGAATGCTTCTGGTTGTTTTAGAGATGTCCTTGGGGAGGGTATCTTGGACAGATCCATGACCCTACCCTAGGTACATAGCTTCATCATTATCCCCCGAATGGATTAGGGTTTGAGTGAGGAAGGAGTTGGGAACACTTTCGACTCATTTTTCGTGCTATGAGTATATCTTGTTCTGGATCAATGAACTGAGGTGACGACACCAACTTCTTTTTCAGTCGCCTTGATCCATTCTTAGTTTTTGTCGAGTGAACTTTTACTGAAGAGTTCTGAGTGATGATGTGGAGGATGTCTTCTGTCTGACAAGTTGTTCTGCTGTCCGCGGATTTCGCAGGATTCAAATTTTGGGAAGCGCGCCAGGCAGGGGAGGCCACGGTAATCGGGACGGATTAGGCAGGTCGCCTCGATCCCCGCGCCACCTTCTTTGCCACGTATCACGCGCGCGACTATTGCAGTATTTGATAAGATCGTCCGGGCCTACAATTCAGTCACTCGGAAGTGTCCTTATAAAAGGCACCGGACCGGGCTTTTGAACAGTGCGCCCTCATTCTCCTTCTTCCTCCTCATATTTCTCCGCCGCACCTGCTTCTGCTCTCGGCATCATAGCCCCACTTGGACTCGATTCGCTGCCATGGGGAAGGAGAAGACGGTGGCGTTGGAGCGTGCAAAGAAGGCGACGACGAAGGCAAAGGGGAAGAGGACCAGCCAGGGTGGATCCTCGTCACGGTCCGGCCTGCCGCCTGGCTGGATGCAGGGCAACTGGATCCGCTCGATGATCAGCCAAGACGACATCGACGATCTGGTTGAGGGGGGACTGATCCCTCACCAATTGGCGCGGCTCCCGGGGAACGAGACCGAGCCACATCCGCAGGAGGGTGAGTGCGTCCTCCTCACCACTCATGTTGACCGCGGGTTTTCTTTGCCTCCCTGCCCTTTCTTTCGTGGTTTCTTGAACTTCTTCGGGGCTCAACTCCACCAATTTACTCCAAACACCATTGTGTACCTTGTTGCTTTCGTGTCCATGTGTGAGAATTTCTTGGGCTGCCGACCGCACTGGGGTCTCTTCAAGCACATATTCACATGTCGCTCCCAGACGGTCAAGAAGGCCAACCCGAGTAACGAGAGGACGCACGTGATACAGATGTGCGGGGACCTTGGAATCCAAATGAGGAACAAGAGCACCTTCCCAGCTATGATCCTTCCCGACTCGGTCCGGGGCTGGCAGTCGACCTGGTTTTACTGCAAGGACCAGCCGACCCCGGGTCAGTCGACTGGACTTCCCCCCTTTTCCATGGCTCGAGTGGAGAAGCCCTCCTCCTTGAGAGTGATCCTGAAAGAGAAGGCGCAGGTGAAGGTGTTGGTCGAGCGGGTCGTCCAACTTGTCCGTGACGGAGTGACTGGTATGGACCTGCTGGAGGTCTTCCTCAGTCGACGCATCCAACCACTCCAAGCCCGTGACCATCCAATGTGGATGTACTCGGGACTCGAGGATTCCACTCGGATCCACCCAGAGGATGTTAGCGAGGACACAGTGGAGAAGTGGCTGAGAGGTATTACCGGTAACAAGGATAATCCACGGGGGTCCAGGAGGGTGGTTCCATTTGACCATTTGCGCCAGCCGGAACAGGTACGATTCTGCTTTGTCAAGTATCTTCTTGATTCCATCTTGTTGACGGTCGACTGTATTTATTTTGTCCATTGTCTTTTCAGGATCTTATTGATATGTACCCGATGCCCAATGGAGTGCAAGAGCAAAATGTCGAGGAAGGGGCGAGCGGGGGCAAGAGTGGCGAGTGGCACTCGGATGCAGAGGTGGGCGAGGAGAGCGATGACTCGAGTGTGGAAGAAGAGGTCGACTCGCCTCCTCGCAGAGAGAGGAGGTCCAAACACGCTCACGGCCCGGCGAGCACCCCTAACCTGGCGGCCGCACCGACTGGGCAATCTTGGAAGCGCCCTCGAACGTCTTCTCCGGTGCCGACTAAGAAGGTATCGAAACAGCTCAAGACTGTGCCGCCTCCTGCGCCGAAAGCATTGAAGGCCACATCCTCCAAACCACCGAAGGCTTTGCCCAGAATCAAAGTGACCATCCCCACCATCTCCGGGTAATCATCTGACCCGATCTTTTGGTCGACTCGAGCAACAGAACATAACCGACTGAATGTTGACATTTGAAGTGCTGCTACATCTGGAACTTCTTCCTACCAATACCGAGACGAGGAAATGGAAACGCGGTCACCTCCAACCCAGGTAAAACTCTCATGATCTTGTTCTTGATTATTTGGTCGATTAAATTCTGGTGATTCACTTGGGGTCGACTGATTTATTTGCAGCCCCACCCAACGTCATCGAGCTTCCAGATGATGATGAAGATGTGGCCCCTAGTCCCAGAAAGAACAAAAAAGTATCAGCTGGCAAGACGTCTCAGCAGGGACCGATGACAACACCAACCGTCCAGCAATCTGAAGACGTAGGTGGGGCCTCTGTAACTTTTGTTGTCCCATTGTCGAGTGAGCGCCCTATACCATTGATTGTACCGGTGTTTCCTTCAGTCGTCCAACCTCACGCTTCGGAGCTCCAAGCTGCCGCACCTGGGTCGTCTGCCCCCTTCTTAAACAACTACCATGTTCCGGAAAGCCAGTCGGACGCGGCTGCGGAGGCCATCCGTCAGGCTAACGTGATGATGGAGCGGATGAAGACGGTGCACGAGAACAGCCAGGCTACTTACGATGCCAGCGCGGCTCTTCGGACCAATGTCCAGGTAAGTAGGCTTTCGACTGACCTTGTTCTATTAGGATATGCTACCTGGAATATTTTCGTTCATACAATCTCTTATTGTTTGCGTCGAATCTGTACACCCACTGGGTGTTTTGTTGTCTTTAGTATTTGCGCTCTTCCACTCGTCCTGGGCGAGTGGGATCTGAACCAGGTGGGGGCATGCTAAGTGCACCCACTGGGTGTAGTCCCCGAGACCGCAGTCGACTGCGGGCAGTCGACTGGGGTCTGAGTACTTTTTACTTTCTTTTCTTCCACTCAACCTGGGCTGACCGATCGAATGGGATCTGAACCAGTGGGAGCACGTCAAGTGCACCCACTGGGTGTAGTCCCCGAGACCGTGGTCGACTGCTGGTAGTCGGCCGGGGTCTGAATACTTCTTTTCTCTTTTTTTATTACTCAACCCGGGCGGACCGGTCGAGTGTGGTCTGAATCAGTGGGGGCACGCCAAGTGCACCCGCTGGGTGTAGTCCCCGAGACCGCGGTCGACTGCGGGCAGTCGGCTGGGGTCTGAGCGAACTTTTAAGTTTTATTCACTCGGAAGTAAATAATCTTTGATCTTGTCGATTGACATGTCTTTTGCCTTCTGCAGAAATCTTGTACTCTCATTTCTATGTTCGCCGAATTTGAGGAGAAGCAGAGGCAACTTAACCTTGACTTGGAGCTAGCCCAACAAAAGTTGAAGAAAGATCAAGATGAAGCTGCTGGTATGGAAGGTAACTGCCTGTCGACTGTTCACGTCGAAGTCCTTTTAAAATATTTCTTCGATCTCTTGCTTGATCCGATTTCTTATTTTGCAGAGAAAATGAGGTTGGCTCTAGAAAAGAAGGACTTGGACCTTGCAGCTGCGCAGAAGGAGGCTCAAGATAAGACTGCCCTTGCAGACCAGAAGCTGGCTTCGGTCGGAGTGCTGGAAGAAGAAGTAAGCAAGCTGAAATCCTCTCTCACTGAATCTAACCGAGAGGTAACTCATCTGAAGAAGGATAAGATGGCCCCGAATGAGAAGCTGGAATCCGCGACTCGCAAGAGAAATGACGTGGAAGCTTATCTGAGAACTCTTGCCAAGAAGCTCTATCTTATGCTGGAAGGTACTCCTTTTAATCCGACTGCTTTACTGCTTGCAAGTTAGTTCTGTCCAGTCGACTCACTAACTCTTTGACTGCAGAATTCTGCCAAAACTTCGACGAGGAGACTGGATGGATCGAGATGGGTTTAGACCCTATTGTTTCTTCAGTCGGCGATGAGGCTACCATGAATGTGCTTCGACTGGAATCCCGCGTCGCCAGCGTCACAAGTTATCTCGCTCATCTGAAGGTGGCAGTTTCACGGATCGACTCATCACTCTGGCCAAGAGCGACACTTCAAAATGACCTCAAATCTCTGATGACTCGACTTAACGAGGTCCCTGGTCGAGTGCAAGAGTGGAAGAAGTCCTCTGCCCGGTGTGGTGCTGACGTGGTGTTGTCCTTGGTAAGAGTCCACTGCAAGGAACCCGCGAATATAAGTTGGCGGCGATCAAGGTCGGCAACACCAAAAGGCACCACTTCCGGTCCTTTATGGAGACTTTCATCGCTGCTGCCACTTGGATCGCAGATGGAATCGACTTGGACGAATTCGTCAAACCCGCCAGCCCTCCTCCTACCGAGTGAACAAACTATGAGATTTAAACCTGTCTTAAATTTGCCTCGGAATGCCGAGTGGTTGCTGTAACCATTAAACTCCTTCGGGCTTGATGCTCGGATACTTTTGGTTCGTCGCTTGGAACTTTAGGATTTATCTGAACTGCTTTTGAATATGCTTGCAATTGCTTTTGGAATCTGCTCCCTATTTGGAATGACCTTCGTGTTTGAGATGCAGCCTTGAAATGGAGACTTCAATCGAACCGCGCCTTGTCGTCCTTGTGGACAAGGATGGAGCGCACGTTGTATTTGTGGCGTAGCTTGAAGGAGATAGTTGCAGTCGACCTGCGCCTCGTCGTCCTTGCGGACAAGGATGGAGCGCACATTGTATTTGTGGTGTAGCTCGAAGGAGAAGGCCCCGATCGATCTGCACCTCATCGCCCTTGCGGCTAGGGATGGAGCATACGTTGTATTTGTGGCGCAGCTCCAAAGGAGAAGGTTGTAGTTGACCAGCACCTCGTCGTCCTTATAAATAAGGGCAGATTTTAAACCTTAGGCGAGTACTGGACTGCAGCTAAGCCTCCGAGTGGGAGGATTGCTCACCACTCGGTAGGATTTTTTAAACTTAGGCGAGTACTGGACTGCAGCTAAGCCTACGAGTGGGAGGGTTGCTCACCGCTCGGTAGGATTTTTTATACTTAGGCGAGTACTGGACTGCAGCTAAGCCTCCGAGTGGGAGGATTGCTCACCACTCGGTAGGATTTTTTAAGCTTAGGCGAGTACTGAACTGCAGCTAAGACCACGAGTGGGAGGGTTGCTCACCACTCGGTAGGATTTTTTAAACTTAGGCGAGTACTGGACTGCAGCTAAGCCCATGAGTGGGAGGGTTGCTCACCACTCGGTAGGATTTTTTAAACTTAGGCGAGTACTGGACTGCGGCTAAGCCCCCGAGTGGGAGGGTTGCTCACCACTCGGTAGGATTTTTTTAACTTAGGCGAGTACTGGACTGCAGCTAAGCCCACGAGTGGGAGGGTTGCTCACCACTCGGTAGGATTTTTTAAACTTAGGCGAGTACTGGACTGCAGCTAAGCCCCCGAGTGGGAGGGTTGCTCACCACTCGGTAGGATTTTTTAAAACTTAGGCGAGTACTGGACTGCAGCTAAGCCCCCGAGTGGGAGGCTGGCTCACCACTCGGTAGGATTTTACAAACTTAGGTGAGTACTGGACTGCAGTTAAGCCCCCGAGTGGGAGACTTGCTCACCACTCGGTAGGATTTTACAAACTTAGGCGAGTACTGGACTGTAGCTAAGCCCCCGAGTGGGAGGCTGGCTCACCACTCGATAGGATTTTACAAACTTAGGCGAGTACTGGACTGCAGCTAAGCCCCCGAGTGGGAGGCTGACTCACCACTCGGTAGGATTTTACAAACTTAGGCGAGTACTGGACTGCAGCTAAGCCCCTGAGTGGGAGGCTGGCTCACCACTCGGTAGGATTTTACAAACTTAGGCGAGTATTGGACTGCAGCTAAGCCCCCAAGTGGGAGGCTGGCTCACCACCTGGTAGGATTTTACAAACTTAGGCAAGTAGTGGACTGCAGCTAAGCCCGTGAGTGGGAGGCTGGCTCACCACTCGGTAGGATTTTGAAAACGTAGGCGAAACGGATTCGCAGCTAAGCCCCCGAGTGAGAGGCTTGCTAACCACTCGGTAGGATTTTCTTTCGAACTTAGGCGAAACGGATTCGTAGCTAAGTCACCCACTGGGGTTTTCAGATGTAAATAAAAGCAACAACAATCGTGCTAGAGGACTGTAAAGCTCTTGTCTTTGATAGAGAAATTACAAAGGTATTTCTTATTACATTTTATTCGAACGAGTACTTAAGTAGAAAAGGGGCGGAGCAGCTCCGCATTCCAAGCCCGTGGCTCGTCCTTCTTATGCTCAACATTGTAAAGGTGGTATGCTCCATTGTGGAGCACTCTGGTGACAATGAAGGGACCTTCCCAAGCTGGGGCAAGCTTGTGTGGTTTCTGATGATCCACTCAAAGAACCAAGTCTCCCTCTTGAAAGGCTCGACCCTTCACGTGTCTAGCGTGGAATCGACGCAAGTCTTGCTGATAAATGGTCGACCGGATCAAGGCCATCTCTCTTTCCTCCTCTAGGAGGTCGACTACGTCTTGCCGAGCTTGTCCTGCTTCATCTTCAGAGAAGAGCTCAACTCGTGGTGCGTTATGAAGCAAGTCACTCGGTAGAATAGCTTCAGCCCCATAGACCAAGAAGAATGGAGTTCGGCTAGTTGACCAATTGGGAGTTGTCCTCAATCCCCAGAGAACTGATGGAAGTTCATCAACCCAGGCGCCCGCTGCGTGCTTGAGATCTCGCATCAGTCGGGGTTTCAGTCCTTTGAGAATCAGGCCATTTTCTCTTTCTGCCTGTCCATTCGACTGGGGATGGGCGACTGAAGCATAGTCGACTCGTGTGCCTTGTGAGGCACAGAAGGTTCTGAACTCATCAGAATCTAAGTTCGATCCGTTTTCAGTGATGATGCTATGCGGAACCCCATATCTGAATATCAACTCTCTGATGAAGCTGACAGCAGTACTAGCTTCAAGATTCTTAATAGGCTTGGCTTCGATCCATTTGGTAAACTTGTCGACTGCTACAAGCACATGAGTGAAGCCGCTCCTACCAGTCCTCAGTGGACCAACCATGTCCAATCCCCAAACAGCAAAGGGCAAGACGAGTGGAATGGTCTTCGGGGCTGATGCAGGTTTGTGCGACATATTGGAGTAGAACTGGCAGCCTTCACATCTGTCGACTATATCTTTTGCCATTTCATTTTCTCATGGCTAATAAAATTCAGCTCGGTATGCTTTATCCACAATGGTCCGAGAGGACGCATGGTGACCGCAGGTCCCCGAATGGATGTCGTGGAGGATCACTCGGCCTTCTTCTGGTGTTATGCATTTGTGGCTGACCCTAGTTGCACTTTCTCTGAACAGTTGTCCTCTTATTACAGTAAAGGCCTTGGATCAGCGGACGATCTGTCGAGCCTCTTCTTCATCCTCTGGGAGCTCTGTCCTAAGGATATATGCAATGTGTGGCACTGTCCAGTCGGGAGTGATGACCAACACCTCCATGATCAAGTTGACCACGGCTGGGACCTCGACTTCAGTCGGATCTGTGGCACTCCTAGGCTGCGGGGGCTCTTTAGCAAAGGGATCTTCTTGAACTAAAGGTGCATGAATATGCTCCAGGAACACATTACTGGGAATAGCTTCTCTCTTGGAGCCTATCTTTGCTAAATCATCTGCTGCTTGATTTTTTTCAGTCGGGGTATATGACGGAGCTCTAACCCCTCAAACTTCTTTTCCAGCTTCCTCACCCCGTTGCAGTAACCAGTTATGGCTGGGCTTCTGACGTCCCACTCCTTCATCACTTGATTGACTACCAAATCTGAGTCGCCATAGACCATGAGGCGACGGACGCCGAGTGAGATGGCCATACGCAACCCATACAAGAGTGCTTCATATTCTGCTTCGTTATTGGAGGAATCAAAGTGAATCAGAAGGACATACTTGAGCTTGTCTCCTCGGGAGGACACCAGTACCACCCCAGCACCGAAACCATTCAGCATCTTGGAACCGTCAAAGAACATGGTCCAGTGCTCCGAGTGAACTTGAGTCGGCAGTTGTTGTTCGATCCACTCGGTGAGGAAATCTGCTACTGCTTGGGACTTGATAGCTTTCTTTGCCTCAAACTTGATATCTAAATGAAGGAGTTCAATCGCCCACTTTGCCACTCGACCAGTTGCATCTCTGTTGTTTAGAATCTCTGACAATGTAGCGTTGTTGACGACTATAATGGAGTGATCAGAGAAGTAATGTGCAACCTTCTTCGTGATCATATAAATCCCATAAACAAGCTTCTAATAATGTGGGTATCTTTGCTTTCATGGAGTCAAAACTTCAGAGACATAGTATACTGGGTGCTGAACTTTGTAGGCTTTTCCTTCTTCTTCCCGCTCGACCGTAAGTACTGTACTGACGACTTGTCCAGTGGCTGCAATGTAAAACAGTAAAGGCTCTTTGCTGATTGGAGCATCAAGCACCGGCTGGGTGGAAAGCAGGGCTTTGAGCTCTGCAAATGCTGCATCAGCTTCAGGAGTCCACTCTAACTTATCTGACTTCTTAATCAGTCGGTAAAGAGGCAGTGCCTTTTCACCGAGGCGAGAAATGAATCAACTTAGGGTGGCCAAACAACCAGTAAGCGTCTGGACATCATGCACACGCACAAGGCATTTCATCCAGAGTATGGCACCCACATTCTCTGGGTTAGCGTCGATCCCTCATTCGGAAACGAGAAAACCGAGTAATTTTCCGCCTGGAACTCCAAACATGCATTTCGATGGATTAAGCTTGATATCATACCTTCTGAGGTTGGCAAAGGTTTCAGCAAGGTCAGCCAGTAGGTCAGAACCTTTATGTTACTTGACCACAATGTCATCCATTTATGCTTCCACATTCTGACTGATCTGAGTGAGTAAACACTTCTGAATCATCCGCATGAATGTGGCTCCGGCGTTCTTCAAACTGAATGGCATAGTGACATAACAGAAGCACCCAAATGGGGTGATGAAAGCTGTTTTTATCTCATCGGGTCCATACAGACGGATCTGATCATACCCGGAATAAGTGTCCAAAAAGGACAAACGCTCACACCCCGCGGTCGAGTCGACTATTTGGTCGATGCGAGGGAGAGGAAAGTGATCTTTTGGGCAGGCCCGGTTGATATGTTTGAAGTCAATGCACATGCAAAGTGAGTCGTCCTTCTTTGGTACCACGACAACATTAGCTAACCACTCGGAGTGGTAAATTTCTTGGATAAACTCAGCTGCTAGAAGTCGAGCCACTTCTTCACCGATTGCCTTCCTCTTATGTACGGCGGACCGTCGAAGATGTTCTTTGACTGGTTTCACTTTTGGGTCAACTCACAAACGATGCTCAGCCAGTCCCCTGGGAACACCTGGCTTGTTAGAAGGTTTCCATGCAAAGATGTCCCAGTTAGCACAGAGGAACTGGATGAGCGCTTCTTCCTATTTGGAGTTGAGTTTTGTTGAAATGTGAGTCGGAGTAGCATTGGGATCCGTCGGGTGAATGTGAATCGACTTTGTTTCACCAGACAACCGGAATGCTGAATCCGTGGCAGGCTTCTTAGCTCGCAACAAATCACTCGGATCTGCATTTTTTTGATATTCCTGCAATTCCACTACTGCCATCTGTGCATCGGCCATCTTTGAGCCCTTCTGGAAGCACTCTTCTGTCTTCTTCCGATTGCCAGTGATAGTGATCACCCCTTTGGGACCAGGAATCTTCAATTTGAGGTACACGTAACATGGTCGATCCATAAAACATGCACAAGCTAGCCTGCCCAGAATAGCATGATAAGCACTCTGGAAATCCACAACTTCAAATGTCAACTTTTCTTTGCGGTAATTCTTGGAATCACTGAACACTACATCAATGGCGATCTGGCCGAGTGATGCAGCCTTCTTGCCAGGAATGACTCCATGGAAACTCATATTGCTTTCACTGAGTCTGGACATCGGAATGCCCATTCCTTTAAACGTCTATGCATACAGTATATTCAGGCCACTGCCACCATCCATCAGAGCCTTAGTCAATTGGGTGCCTTCTACTATTGGGTCGACCACCAACGCTTGCCTCCCAGGGGTGGCTATGTGCGCTGGGTGATCGGACTGGTCGAATGTAATGGCAGTCTGAGACCACTTCAAATAACCGCGTGTCACCGGGGCGACCATGTTTACTTCTCTGTTGATGACTTTCAGTCGACTCTTACTCTCAACATCAGGGAAAATCATCAGAGTGGAATTGATGTGGGGGTAACCATCATCGTCCTCTTCCCCATCCTCAACTTTGTCTATTTCCTTCTCCTTTTCCTTGGGTTGTTTCTCTCGGAATTGCTGGATTAGGAGTCGACACTGTCGAGTGGTATGCTTTGGGTAAATGAAATTACCATCTTCATCTTTTTGGGTGTGAATGTGGCATGGTAAATCTAGCACATCATTTCCGTCTTGATCTTTTACTTTCTTGGGGTTCCACGGTCCTTTGGGTTTCCCCTTGAACTTCCCTTGAGTTACGGCCAAGGCTTCTCCAGGAACAGCTGGCTCGGCTTTGCGCTTCTGCTTCCGACCGGAGTTCCCTCCTCCGGTTTTGTGGGCCACTGTTTTGTGCTTGCCACTCCGGAGTCGGTCTTCTTCTTCACCATTGGCATACTTGGTGGCAATCTCCATCATCCGAGTTAGAGTCATATCTCCTGTCTGACCGAATTTCAGATTCAACTCCCGATACTTAACGCCTTCTTTGAAGGCACAAATTGCTTGGTGATCTGACACATTCTCCACTGTGTGGTGCAACGTGATCCATCTCTGGATATAATCCCTCAAAGTTTCATTCGGTTTCTGAATGCAACACTGTAATTCTATCAACCCTGCTGGCCGCTTGCAAGTACCTTCAAATGTTCTGACAAATACTCGAGCAAGATATTCCCAAGTATAAATACTACCAGGAGCTAACTGATTCAGCCACGCCCTGGCCGAGCCCTCTAGCATCAAAGGAAGATGCTTCATGGCCACTTCATCGTTGCCACCACCAATCTATACAGCCAGTCGGTAATCCTCAAGCCAAGTGTCAGGCTTGGACTCACCAGTGAACTTACTGACTCCAGTCGCCAACCTGAAGTTGGGAGGAATCACCGCAGCCCTGATGGCTTTGCTGAAGCACTCTGGGCCTGAGACATGCACTCTGCTGCTAGTTGGAAAATCTCTGGGTTGGCCTTCTTTGTGAGCTCTGTTTCTGTCGACAAGACCCTGAATGAGAATAGATCTCGTATGAAAGCCTGGTTCCTTGGGGTCGACTGGAATCCTTTGCCCACCACTGTGAGGACGTCTGTCATCATGCTGTCGAGGCACGTATGACCCACTCCTTGTGGGAGGTGTGGGCACTCGACGATGATCATCTTGATCGAGTCGGTGATCATACTGCTCGCGGTTTCTGTACTGATCTCGCCGGTCCTCACGTCCTTCACGCCTTGGGGGCGATCTCGGGCTATGAGCCAACTGGACTGTGTCTGCAACCACGGATCTGCTATGGATCCTATTTCGCGACTGAGATACTGTTGTATTCTGCTCTCCCGCCGCACGGAGCAAAGCCCGGATCTACACCAGACCTCGACTAGCTTCTGACTGGGAAGGTTGGATTGACTCCGCTATTCGGGCCGTAGCTGCGAGATTCTGGATTGGAGTTCGGTATACCTGAGTCGGAGGCGGAAAAAGTTGGCGTCGACTGGACTCGGGGATACGATGTCGAGCACGCTCGTCGAGTGCGCGCTAGAGGTTCTCCAGTCGAGTGCGCTCAGCCAAGTTGTCTAGGCGCGCCTCCTCCAAGGCCTGAGCCTCGGGGGTTTCTCCAACGATAGGAGTGTGAAGTGCATCCATGTTCCGGCGGCGAAGTTTCTCCCTCCTTTGTGAAGAGAGGGTGTCGGTGTCAAAACCGGCGGATCTCGGGTAGGGGATCCCGAACTATGCGTCTAAGGCGGATGGTAACAGGAGGCAGGGAACACGATGTTTTACCCAGGTTCGGGCCCTCTTGATGGAGGTAAAACCCTACGTCCTACTTGATTTATTCTTGATGATATGAGTATTACAAGAGTTGATCTACCATGAGATCGGAGAGGCTAAACCCTAGAAGCTAGCCTATGGTATGATTGTATGTTGTCCTACGAACTAGAACCCTCCGGTTTATATAGACACGGGACGAAGTCTTCAATCTTGTATCTTCATAGTCCAACAGTCCGGCAAAAGGATATAATCCGGCTGTCCGGATACCCCCTAATCCAGGACTCCCTCAGTAGCCCCTGAACCAGGCTTCAATGACGATGAGTCCGGCACAGTGTTGTCTTCGGCATCGCAAGGCGGGTTCCTCCTCCGAATACACCACGGAAAATTTTGAATACAAGGATAGTGTCCGACCCTGCAAAATAAGTTCCACATACCACCATAGAGAGAATAATATTTCCACAAATCTAATCTGCCGACATGTTTTGGCAACATGACATTATGCCATGGCCCAGTGATTATTCGAACCGTTTCCTTTAACTAGCCCCGCACATAACGCGAGGCAGTTTATTGACACGTCTTGTCAAAGCAGAGATCGTGTCCCCCTTATTACGAGATTCTCATCAAAGGGTGTGGGTAACCCAACCGCGCCATCAATTACGGCGCTTGGAGGATAAGCGAGTTTTACCAGGCTGGTGGGGGCGCATAGTTTTGACCGCCCTTATAAAGGGATAAGGTTTATCCTTTTTCTACCCACGCCTTCTTCCTCCTTGCTCATCCATTCTTGCACACTCGAGCTCCAATGCCCAAGTCCACATCCTTCCCCTCAACCTTCTCCAAACATGTCCGGAGCGGGAGGCGAATGGATGGCTTCCTCCATTACGGAGGGACACATCAAGAAGCTGCGCAGAGCCGGATACTTAGCCGCGAATGTCGCGCATCGGCTGCCCACTGCGAGGCAGATTGTTCTTACCCCGAAACCTCACGAGAGGGTAGTTTTCCTCCACCACTTCCTCCGCGGACCGGGGTTTCCCCTCCATCCATTCGTCCGTGGTCTTATGTTCTACTATGGGCTGGACTTTCATAATCTAGCCCCGAACTTCATCCTCAACATTTCGGCGTTCATCATCGTGTGTGAGGCTTTCCTCTGCATCCGGCCCCACTTCGGCCTATGGCTGAAGACCTTCAATATCAAGCCGAAGGTGGTGGGAGGCCAACAAGCAGAATGCGGCGGAGCCATGGTGGGCAAGATGCCCAATGTTATATGGCTTGAACTCTCCTTCGTGGAGACCATAAAGGGTGGCAATCGGCGTGGTTCTACATTACCGAGCCGCGCGACACCAACTGGGTGGCGGCCCTCGAGTTTCGATCCGGAATCCCCACGCGGCTCACCTCCTAGAAAGAGAAGGGCCTATCCTGGGGTTCATCGGTGGAGCTGGACGGACTCCAGAAATGTATCCGGAATATGGCAAGCAAGAAGCTCAATCTTGTCAACATAGTCCAGGTCATGCTCATCCGCCGGATCCTCCCGTGTCAACAACGGGATTTCAACTTGTGGGAGTTCGACCCGGCCCAGCACCAGACTCTGAGCGAGCTCTTCGACACGACGCACAAGGACGTCTGGAGGGTGCTGTTCAAGGGTGCCGAGGTCCCTCCCTCTCTCACCGAGGACCGCGGGCTAAGTGCGAAGCGCCTAGCGCATTCGGTGAGTTCTATACATCCGGTAGGATATTTATTTGCCCTAGCTTAACCATGTGCGGCCTCATAGCTCCATGCTTTTGACTGGACTGGGTGGAGACGTCGGGGCAGATTAACCGTCCGGCCCCTCTGCCCAAAGACATTGCTGACGCTCTCCTGACGGAGATGCTGACTCCGGCTCCTTACAAGGTGCCGGAGAAGACCAAGAAGGCCAAGGGAACCGGAAAGAGTTCCCGACGCCAGGTGTTATCGGACTCATCATCCGATAACTCCGCGACGCACTCCTCCCCCGAAGACGAGGAGGAAGATGAAGATGCTCCCCCTTCAGTCGGGGGAGACAAGAAAAGGAAGGCTGCCCCGACTGGGGGGCCAAAGGGTCCAAGAAGGGGAGGACCCTCCTTCTGGACTACTCCACCACCGCCGCCGAAGGCGAAGACGAGTGGCTGCTCAGGGCCAAGCCCCTAGCGAAGTCGTAAGTATTCGGATGCCAGAGTAACTCATAGCATACCTTCGTCGCACTGCGTCCCCTAACGCCGAATATGATTATGCAGACCGCCCCAAGCCCATATCGACGTATCTTCGTCGGGTGGCTCCTTAGACTCGTCGGATATGGATAGCGATCCACTTCCGACCGCCACCTCCCCGTGCCCTACGGACAATGCCGAGGTATTGTCTCAAGAGGCACCTGGTCGAGGGGAGACAATCTCGGAGGCGCCTCAAGGCGACCTTCCGGACTCCAGGAGCAGAGGGAGTAAGGCTCCCGAGGGCTCCGAGTTCGGCCCTCAGCCGAACACCTCGCCAGAACCTCCAGTGGTTCCGGACTCCGGCAGGCGGCCTCCTTCCAAAAGGGGCAAGATGCCTGTGCTGGTGACCTCTGCCCATCCAGGGGCACCGGACAATCTGCTGGGAGCGCTTCGCAGCGCTTCCATCGACGAAGAGCACCGCACTATTGTGAGTGTGGTGATCCAGAAGGTTCGGTCCGCCAAGAGCAGACTGACTGAAGCATGTGCCAGCCTTCTAACAGGCTTTGAGGTAAGTATTTGAAATATAGGAAAAATATTACCGCATAGACAGTAGCCCCTGATGCTCTGTTCGGTGTTCGCAAAGAAAAGCCGAATAGAGGATCAAACAATATCGCAGGAGTCTAATATAAGTATGTCTATATGCGTATGCAGGCTTCGCTGCTGGCCTCTGCCGCACTGACTGCGGAGGTCGCCGCACTGAAGCAGGACCTCGAAGGGTCCAAGGAAGAGCTCGGCCTTGCCAAGAGGCAGCCCGAGGAGAACAAAGGTAAGTAGTACCTAGTCTATGGATATATATAAAAAGAATGCGATTGCAAAATGACAGGATCATCGTAAATTTGCCAGGGGCCACGACCGAGGTGGCGACCCTTAAGCAAGCGCTATACGAGGCCGAAAACAAAGAGGCCCAGGAGCGCACCGAGCAGGAAAAACAAGAGGCACAGGTGGGCGGGGTGCAGCAAGAGCTCCACGCTCTCATGTTGAAGCAAGAGGCGTTGGAGCTTGACTTGAAGACGCGAGAGCCCGAGCTTGCCGCGGCCCTTGAGAGTGCAAAGAGTGCCAAGGGTGAAGCCCAAAAGGCTCTCCAGGAGATTGATGCGATGAAGAAGATAGCGGCGGGTAAGGCATTCTATATGCAAAGCAAGCATGTGAAAGTAAATTACTTGTTACTTACCCGAATCCGGAGCTCTCCAGGAGCATTCGCAGATTTGCCCCGCAGCGTGTCGGATGCCGCACAGTTTTACCAGGCCGAGGAGGGAAGCTCAACGGAGAAGCTGTTTTGGTCTCAGTATACTGAGACCGAACACCCGATGCCTCTGAGCGACCAGCTGAAGCAACTGGTCGAGCTGCGCAAGGCGGCCGAATAGGCCATGAAGGGCTTTATAGTCCGGATGTGGCCTGGTGATGCCCTTCCCAACAGCTACTTCGGCCTGGTGAGGCAGCTTGTGGATGCCTGCCCACGGCTGGAAGTCATCAAGCGGTCCGTCTGCATCGAAGGTGCACGCCGGGCTTTCGCCCGTGCGAAGGTGCACTGGGCCAAGATGGACGTCGTGAAGCTAGTCAAGGAAGGGCCGCCGCAGGGCAAGGAGCATCGCCACCCCGAGATGTATTATGAGGGTGTCCGGAAGGGTGCCCGTCTTGTAGCGGATGAGTGTGCGAAACATGTAATATTTGAGTAAACTTGCTCATGTAATCCTGTATTGTGAAAACTTGTTCATATGCGCTATGCAACGCTTGTTTGAATTTAAAATATTGCCTTCTGTTCGGCTGTTTATCAAATCTGAGAGATGGCTAGTCGTCGGCTTCTTCCCCCACGCTACGAGTGCTGGGGTGTTCGAGATAAACCTAAGAACTCTTGTTCCCATTGTTGGGTCCTTAGAGGGAGGTGCTCAGCACAACGAACAAGGCAATCGGACTATAATGCGTTATCACTCTCACTTAGCCATAGAATTCTATAATTTTAAATTTCGGTGAAGCCCCTATTATTCGGAAGGCCGGGGGCGCGATACACGCCTTAAGCCGGACAGGGCTTACTCCTCGCTCTAAGAGGCATAAGTCTTTAGGGACTTGAAACCTGTCGAACAGCGACCAGTCTCTCGCCTTATCATGACAGTCAGTTTTAGCTTTCTCTACTGAGGTGCTTAGCCCGGCAGAACCGGGGCACAATCGCAGTTGTTCTCCCAGTGCTACCTTAGCCGATATAGCGGAACATAAGGTACCAAAACATGGGATCCGGGCAAACCCAACTATTGACCCAAGGCATGATTCGGAGCTGATGCATATAATGCTATAAGTTCAGGGTGCCGCACTGTCGAAAGTGTTCGGACATCTCACGCCTATTATGGGGTATGCTTAAGCCCCTAGCGTATTGGCCGTACCAGAGTGTACGGGTGCTAGATGTCATGAATGAACATATATATATAAAGGAATAATGCAATAATAGTCTTAATGCTATGCATTGTTTATTCAAAAAGGTGCGTTAAAGCAGAATGATACAAGTAGTGCGATAAGAAAAAAGTAGGACTGTTTGACATGTCCCTTCCAAGGGCAAGCTGAGGAATAGTATTAAAGCAAATATTTCACTCGTTATCGTAATCCACCTGGGAGTTCCATGGTGTGACGTAGCTTTCTCCCTCCTTGGTTGTTGCATCATGTGTTCGGAAATCGTGCTGCCGGACAGGGTTTCCAGAGATTAAAGTCCTGAAAGAGAAAAATAACAAAGCGGGAAGCCCCTAGTGTAGTTTAAGTTGTGTCTTGGGGTGTGCCGTAGTCGTGCCCCCCTCCCCACCTGTGCCCATGGTATTTTTAAAGCGTAATTATGTACGCGTGGCACGGATTTCGCTGTTTGGCTAGGACCGGGGTGGGGGCCGCATTGCTATGCGAGCTCGGAACGTGCCAGGCGGTCCAGTTGCTAATTACTCCGGGCGCTCTTGAAGGTGTCCGGGTCCTTAATCTTCGAACCAGTGGATTGCCTTAAGAGGCTAGTTTGCGCTTCTGCTGCAAGGGCCGTAGTGTGCTCCTCCGTGCGGAGAGAGCGCTCTGTGTTTCCATTGACTGTTATGACCCCCTGAGGTCCTGGCATCTTGAGCTTGAGATATGCATAATGAGGTACCGCATTGAGTCTCGCAAATGCGGTTCGCCCGAGCAGTGCATGGTAGCCACTGCGGAACAGGACTATGTCGAAGATTAACTCTTTGCTTCGGAAGTTATCCGGGGATCCAAAGACCACTTACAGTGTGACTGAGCCTGTGCAATGGGCCTCTACACCTGGTATGACAACTTTAAAGGTCGTTTTTGTGGGTTTGATCCTTGAGGGGTCTGTACCCATTTTGCGCATTGTGTCCTGATAAAGCAGGTTCAGGCTGCTACCGCCATCCATAAGGACTCGAGTGAGGTGAAATACGTCAATGATTGGGTCTAAGACCAATGCGGCAAATCCGCCATGACGGATACTAGTGGGGTGATCCCTGCGGTCAGAGGTGATCGGGCAGGAAGACCATGGGTTGAACTTTGGGGCGACTGGCTCCAACGCATATACGTCCCTGAGCGCACGCTTCCGCTCCCTCTTGGGGATGTGGGTTGCGTATATCATGTTCACCGTCCGCACTTGTGGGGGGAACCTCTTCTGTCCTCCGGTGTTCGGTTGCCGGGGCTCCTCCTCGTCATCGCTATGTGACCCCTTATCTTTGTTTTTGGCATTTATCTTGCCGGCCTGCTTGAACACCCAACAGTCCCTGTTGGTGTGGTTGGCTCGCTTGTCGGGGGTGCCGTGTATTTGGCACGAGCGATCGAGTATACGGTCCAAACTGGACCGGCCCGGAGTGCTTCTTTTGAATGGCTTTTTCCGCTGACCGGGTTTAGAGCCTTTGAATCCGGCATTAACTGCCGTGTCCTCGGTATTGTCGTTGTTAATGCGGCGCTTATGTTTGTTGCGACGTGACCTACCATTGCCTTCCTTCGTATCCGAAGTACCATGGTTCTTTGATATGTTATTGCTGTGAGCCAGCCAGCTGTCTTCTCCCGCACAAAAGCGGGTCATGAGTGTCGTGAGGGCTGCCATATATTTCGGCTTTTCCTGACCAAGGTACCGGGCTAGCCACTCGTCGCGGATGTTGTGCTTAAAAGCTGATAGGGCCTCTGCATCTGGACAGTCGACAATTTGATTTTTCTTTGTTAGGAACCGTGTCCAGAATTGCCTGGCTGATTCCTCTGGCTGCTGAATTATGTAGCTCAAGTCATCGGCATCTAGTGGTCGCACATAAGTGCCCTGAAAGTTGTCGAGGAATGCGGCTTCCAGATCTTCCCAACAGCCAATGGACTCTGCTGGCAAGCTGTTGAGCCAATGTCGAGCTGGTACTTTGAGTTTGAGTGGGAGGTATTTGATGGTGTGTAGGTCATCACTGCGGGCCATGTGGATGTGCAGGAGGAAATCCTTGATCCATTACTTCATCTGTGAAGCATAAGGGGTGTACGGCGCCTCTATACTGGGCTATGTCACGACGCAGCTCGAATGGGTCTTGCCCGCTGTGTTCGGCCTGGCTGAACTTACTTTTACTGTATCCGGTGTGACGATTATCGTCTCGCATAGTGGCGCACCCTCGTGATCCGTAGATCGATCTTGCATGTTTTGCTTTGTACTCCAATATGTCTCACAGGTCTAGCATATTTCCCCATGCCTTTTTATTTGAATGGCGTCGGCGTGTGGGCTGAGCTTTTGGCTGGAATGCCTCTCTGTCGCGGCCACGAGGTGGCCGATCAGCCGCGTCATACGGCGGGGATGTAGGTTTCGGTGCTTCCTCCTCCAATCGGGGTAGCAACCTGCACTTTGGGTAACTCTTGGAGGGGCATTCGAGTTTATATTCCTCAACCGCCAGGACTTCAGTCCATTTGTCAGCTAGCGAATCTTTATCAGCTTGAAGCTGCTGCTGCTTTTTCTTAAGGCTATTTGCCGTGGCTATAAGCCGGCACTTGAAGCGCTCTTGTTCGACGGGATCCTCTGGCACAACGAATTCGTCATCGTCGAGCGTTGAATCGTCTTCGGAGGGAGGCATGTAATTATCATCCTCCGCCTCTCCATCTGCTGCTCTCTCTGGAGGGCTGGCTTCTCCATACTCCTGCTCTAAATCTTGCTGGAGGGGATTGTTGCCATCTTCGGCACTGTCCGGAGTGCTATTATCTCCTGTGCCGGTATCACCGCTTTTGCCTTGGTGGGACTTAGAGCAGCGCCACTGACGCCAGCGCTTGGGTTGCTTCTTGGAGGGGTCATCCTCCGTTGTCTCGTCGCCATTGCCTTCTTTGGGTGTGTCCACCATGTATATATCGTATGATGAGGTGGTTGTCCAGTGCCCTGTGGGCAGTGGTTCCTCTTCATCTCCCGCATCGTCTTCCATACCGTCGATGTCTTCGGAGTCGAAGTCGAGCATGTCGGTTAAGTCGTCGACAGTGGCTACTAAGTGGGTGGTGGGTGGGCGGCGAATTTCTTCGTCATCCGCATCCCAATCCTAGTGGACATAGTTCGGCCAGGATCCTCCTGACAAGGAGAAAGACCTTAATGAGTTCAGTATGTCGCCGAAGGGCGAGTGCTAAAAAATATCCCTCGGAGGTAAACTCCATGATCGGTGCCCAATCGGATTCGATAGGAACGGGCGCAGGCGGTTCGGAGTCCGTAGCCGGAGAAGGATCCGGCGGTTTGGCAACACGGCTCTCGTGAAGGGTAAGGTCGATATTTGGCTCGATCGCCGCTGAGGATACGCCCTCCGTGACGGGGTCTATCCACCCGTCCATGGATGGCGCAACTAGCTCCGAATTGAGGCTCGGAGCGGCTGCCGGTGCGATCTCCTGCATACGGTCCGATGGTAGAGCTAAATCGTACTCATCGTGACCGTGTGGCGCACAAGGCAGGGGCTCGAATCCGTCGAAGATCAAGTCTCCGCGGATATCGTCCGTGTAGTTTAAGCTTCCAAACCTGACCTGGTGGCCAGGGGCGTACCTTTTGATCTGCTCCAGATGGCCAAGTGAGTTGGCCCGCAGTGCAAAGCCGCCGAACACAAAGATCTATCCGGGGAGAAAAGTCTCACCCTGGACTGCATTGCTATCAATGATCGTAGGAGCCATCAAGCTTGACAGTGACGATACAGAGGAACTCTCAATGAAAGCACCAATGTCGGTGTCAAAACCGGCGGATCTCGGGTAGGGGGTCCCGAACTGTGCGTTTAAGGCGGATGGTAACAGGAGGCAGGGAACACGATGTTTTACCCAGGTTCGGGCCCTCTTGATGGAGGTAAAACCCTACGTCCTTCTTGATTTATTCTTGATGATATGAGTATTACAAGAGTTGATCTACCACGAGATCGGAGAGGCTAAACCCTAGAAGCTAGCCTATGGTATCATTGTATGTTATCCTACGGACTAGAACCCTCCGGTTTATATAGACACCGAAGGGGGCTAGGGTTACACAAGGTCGGTTACAAAGGTGGAGATATACATACCCGTATTGCCTAGCTTGCCTTCCACGCCAAGTATCGTCCTATCCGGACACGGGACGAAGTCTTCAATCTTGTATCTTCATAGTCCAACAGTCTGGAAAAAGGATATAATCCGGCCCCTAATCCAGGACTCTCTCAGAGGGGTTCGGGTCGGTACTCTTCGTGGACACGCTACGGATCGCCGCCACCATCGCCACCGTCCTCACGGGTGAAGCCAGGAGGACTACGTGGTCCATTGACCATCAAAACTTCCGCTGCGGGGTCGCTGCTGTCGCACTCGGATGCAGTCTCTACGAAGCCAGTCGAACAGGCCGTAGAGAGTTTCGTCGGGCTCGATTGCCGCGACCTGGGGGGTGGCTGATTGGCGAGCCACCGCATGCCTCACCCACCGCTGAAGCCTCAACCGACCGGAACGATTGCCCCGGCGGGCTGCAGGGGGAGGTCGGCACGGGAGCCGACCGATACTGAGTCGACGGCTGTTGTAGGAGGACGCCACGGATGCACACACGAAAGTGCGTTGCCCCGCGGACGGGGAGCACCTCAACGTCGAGTGGCGCTTCCTGGAGCCAAGCGGAGTCGTCGGCGATGAATACAAGCGCACCGAGACGGATCTCGTTGCCCTTGGCCAAACCTCCGCCTGAAACCATGTTGATGGGGATCAGAAAAATCACAACTTCTCCAACAAGTCGCTAAGACACCTGCCCCACGGTGGGCGCCAACTGTCGTGGTTCTAAGTCTGAAAGTAGAATGGGGGTAGGGATGTAGAGGCAAGATCCTAGTTATGGAGGAGTTGTACACGCGAGTTTTACGAGTTCAGGCCCTTCTCGGAGGAAGTAACAGCCCTACGTCTCGGAGCCCAGAGGCGGTCGACTGGATTATATGCGTGTGTGTTACAGGGGGTGCGAACCCTTGTCCCTGAGGAGGGGGGTGGCTTATATAGAGTTCGCCAGACCCCTCCCGCCCTTAGTTACAAAGGGTTTAAGGTACATAAAGATGGGGACGTTACTGGTAACGCCTGCAATAAAGATACATAATGACCATTAAAGCTATGACTTAATTCCTGACCGTTGCAGAGTGGAGTGGCTCTAGATCTTCTAGTAGTCGAGTGATTGTCCATACGGTCGAGTGTCTTCAAGACTGTCGAGTGGAACATAGCTTCATGGTCGAGTGGATGATGATTTTTCTTCGAATGCTTCTAGTTCTTTTAGAGATGTCCTTAGGGAGGGTATCTTGGACAGATCCATGACCCTACCCTAGGTACATAGCTTCATCAGTCTTTACGGACAAACGTCCGCAATTTAGATCCAACTGGAAAACCAAGAAAAAACACTAAAAAACTAAACCGGAGAAAAAAACCAAGGGAAAAACCAGTTCGGGTTTTTATCGGTTAACCGGGGAAAAGTCGCCGTCGGCAACGGCGGGATCCGGCGAACGATGGGGCGGGGCTTGGGCGGCAGTGCGGCTCGGCAGCACGGGCGGCGGCTGCAGCGGGAAGCGGCGGCGTGCGGCGGCGCTGGTGACGGGCGGTGGTGGTGCGAGGCTTGCGGCGGCGAGGCGAAGTGAGGAGGAGGGGTGGTGGCGGCGGTGCCTTATAAAGGCCCGAGGGGGTGGCTTGCGGAGAGGGTAAGGCGGCGGGGGCGGCGCGTGTTCCGGCCGGACACGGCGTCGGCGGCGACGGCCATGCGGCGGCGGGAAACCGCCTCGCGGTCGGGGGCGATGCGGGCAAGGAGCTGGGTCGCGGCCTGCCCGGCTGGGCCTTCGGCTCAGTCGGGCGGGAAGGTTTTTTTAAAAAAATAAAAAAAATCGCCCGAGGAAAAATCCTAATAAAATATAAAAAATTCTAAAAAAATACTAGAAACAATTTTCACCGTCTAAACCTATTATTTAGATCAAAGTGAACATTTTTTCCGGCCTAAAAACGAAATTTTCAAAACATCATATTTTTCTAAATTCAAATAGAATAACAGATAAAATTCAATTAAAATATAAATTTGATTTTAAAATTTCTTCTCCACTATTCCTCTCTTTTGAAGAAGTCATATTATCTTCACTCTTTTATTTTTAATATTGGAAATAATTGGAGAGAAAAATATTAAAATCAAATTGATCCTCTTTTCAAATTTGATAAAATTCAAACATGAAAATGTATGAAATCCCCAACTCTCTCCTTGGGTCCTTGAGTTGCTTAAGATTTCTAGGATCACAACCAAAATGCAAATAAAATATGATATGCATATAATGACCTATTATGCTTTGCAGAAAGCAACCAACATCCAAATGGAAAATTGGGATGTTACAATAAGCAGCTTCACCGAGGTCTTTCATTGAAAAACTCTTATTCAAGTATCCTTTTATGCTTTGCAGAAATTCTATATCATTTCCAATCAACAATATGTCATCCACATATAATATTAGAAGTGCTACAGAGCTCCCACTCACTTTCTTGTAAATACAGGCTTCTCCAAAAGTCTGTATAAAACCATATGCTTTGATCACCTCATCAAAGCATATATTCCAACTCCGAGATGCTTGCACCAGTCCATAAATGGATCGCTGGAGCTTGCACACTTTGTTAGCACCTTTAGGATCGACATAACCTTCTGGTTGCATCATATACAACTCTTCTTTAAGAAATCCATTAAGGAATGCAGTTTTGACGTCCATTTGCTAGATTTCATAATCATAAAATTCTACAATTGCTAACATGATTCGGACTGACTTAAGCATCTCTACGGGGGAGAAGGACTCATCGTAGTCAACTCCTTGAACTTGTCGAAAACCTTTCACAACAAGTCGAGCTTTGTAGACAGTAGCATTACCATCAACGTCAGTCTTCTTCTTGAAGATCCATTTATTCTCTATGGCTTGCCGATCATCGGTCAAGTCAACCAAAGTCCACACTTTGTTGTTGGAAATATGCCTTAGAGGCAATAATAAATTGGTTATTATTATATTTCCTTGTTCATGATAATCGTTTATTATCCATGCTATAATTGTATTGATATGAAACTCAGATACATGTGTGGATACATAGACAACACCATGTCCCTAGTAAGCCTCTAGTTGACTAGCTCGTTGATCAATAGATGGTTACGGTTTCCTGACCATGGACATTGGATGTCATTGATAACGGGATCACATCATTAGGAGAATGATGTGATGGACAAGCCCAATCCTAAGCTTAGCTCAAAGATCGTGTAGTTCGTATGCTAAAGCTTTTCTAAATATCAAGTATCATTTCCTTAGACCATGAGATTGTGCAACTCCTGGATACCGTAGGAATGCTTTGGGTGTATCAAACGTCACAACGTAACTGGGTGACTATAAAGGTGCACTACAGGTATCCCCGAAAGTGTCTGTTGGGTTGGCACGAATCGAGACTGGGATTTGTCACTCCGTGTAAGCGGAGAGGTATCTCTGGGCCCACTCGGTAGGACATCATCATAATGTGCACAATGTGATCAAGGAGTTGATCACGGGATGATGTGTTACGGAACGAGTAAAGAGACTTGCCAGTAACGAGATTGAACAAGGTATCGGGATACCGATGATCGAATCTCGGGCAAGTATCGTACCGATAGACAAAGGGAATTGTATACGGGATTGATTAAGTCCTTGACATCGTGGCTCATCCGATGAGATCATCGTGGAAAATGTGGGAGCCAACATGGGTATCCAGATCCCGCTGTTGGTTATTGACCGGAGAACGTCTCGGTCATGTCTGCATGTCTCCCGAACCCGTAGGGTCTACACACTTAAGGTTCGATGACGCTAGGGTTATAAAGGAAGCTTGTATGTGGTTACCGAATGTTATTCGGAGTCCCGGATGAGATCCCGGACATCACGAGGAGTTCCGGAATGGTCCGGAGGTAAAGATTTATATATAGGAAGTCCTATTTCGGCCATCAGGACAAGTTTCGGGGTCATCGGTATTGTACCGGGACCACCGGAAGGGTCCCGGGGGCCCACCGGGTGGGGCCACCTATCCCGGAGGGTCCCATGGGCTGAAGTGGGAAGGGATCCAGCCCAAAGTGGGCTGGGGCGCCACTTCCCTTTTGGCCCATGCGCCTAGGGTGAAGGGGGAACCCTAAGGAAGAGTCCCAAGGAGGGAAGGCACCTCCTAGGTGCCTTGGGGGGAGGGAAACCTCCCCTGGCCGCCGCCCCCTAGGAGATTGGATCTCCTAGGGCTGGCGCACCCCCCCCCCTTGGACTCCCTATATATAGTGGGGGTAGGAGGGCCTCTTGAGACACACACACCTATGCCTTTGGTGCAGCCCTCCCTCTCTCCCAAGTTCTTCTCCTCTCCCGTGGTGCTTGGCGAAGCCCTGCAGGATTGCCACGCTCCTCCATCACCACCACGCCGTTGTGCTGCTGCTGGATGGAGTCTTCCTCAACCTCTCCCTCTCTCCTTGCTGGATCAAGGCGTGGGAGACGTCACCGGGCTGTACGTGTGTTGAACGCGGAGGTGCCGTTCGTTCGGCACTAGGATCATCGGTGATCTGAATCACGACGAGTACGGCTCCATCAACCCCGTTCACTTGAACGCTTCCGCTTAGCGATCTACAAGGGTATGTAGATGCACTCCCCTTCCCCTCGTTGCTAGTCTCTCCATAGATAGATCTTGGTGACACGTAGGAAAATTTTGAATTTCTGCTACGTTCCCCAACATTTGTCTCTCATACATGGATCCCATCTTAGATTTCATGGCCTCAAGCCATTTTGCGAAATCCGGGCTCATCACCGCTTCCTCATAGTTCTTAGGTTCGTCATGGTCTAGTAACATGACTTCCAGAACGGGATTACCGTACCACTCTGGTGTGGAACATACTCTGGTTGACCTACGAGGTTCGGTAGTAACTTGACCTAAAGTTTCATGATCATCATCATTACATTCCTCACTAGTTGGTGTAGGCATCACGGGAACGGTTTTCTGTGATGAGCTACTTTCCAATTTGAGAGAAGGTACAATTACCTCATCAAGTTCTACTTTCCTCCCACTCACTTCTTTTGAGAGCAACTCCTTCTCTAGAAAGGGTCGATTCTTAGCAACAAAGATCTTGCTTTCGGATCTGTGATAGAAGGTGTACTCAACAGTTTATTTTGGGTATCCTATGAAGACACACTTCTTCGATTTGGGTTCGAGCTTATCAGGCTGAAGCTTTTTCACATAAGCGTCGCAACCCCAAACTTTAAGAAACAACAACTTAGGTTTCTTGCCAAACCACAGGTCATACGGTGTTGTCTCAACGGATTTAGATGGTGCCCTATTTAACGTGAATGCAGTTGTCTCTAATGCATAACCCCAAAACGATAGTGGTAAATCGGTAAGATACATCATAGATTGCACCATATCTAATAAAGCACGGTTACAACGTTCGGACACACCATTACACTGTGATGTTCCAGGTGGCGTGAGTTGTGAAACTATTCCACATTGTTTTAAATGAAGGCCAAACTCGTAACTCAAATATTCGCCTCCATGATGAGATCGTAGAAACTTTATTTTCCTGTTATGATGATTTTCCACTTCACTCTGAAATTCTTTGAACTTTTCAAATGTTTCAGACTTGTGTTTCACTAGCAAAAATGCCCGTGCGTTGCAATGGGAGAAAAATTGGACGCGTATTGAAATTTAAGTCAATACGCACTCCAAAGTTCAATCAACTATATCATTCAAAACATATATATTTGAATTCCAAATATTTGCAATTTATTTATTGTAGCAAATATACATGCACATTGTAACAAATAATACCACACTTAAGCACAATAATTATTTTTGCCTACATCTAGAGGATTGTTCGAGAAAGGATGCCGACACCGCTTATCGCCATATATTATGGGAACAATATTATTTAAGTTGTCCAACAAAATTTTTGGATCAAACATGAGCCTCTTGCTAAAAAAATAGTTTTGTTTTAAATATGTTAAGTTCTATCATTGATATTTTAATGTAAAGCATATGTGATGCATGATACGTCTCCGTCGTATCTACTTTTCCAAACACTTTTGCCTTTGTTTTGGACTCTGACTTGCATGATTTGAATGGAACTAACCAGGACTGACGTTGTTTTCAGCAGAATTGCTATGGTGTTATTTATGTGCAAAAACAAAAGTTCTCAGAATGACCTAAAACTTCACGAAACATCTATTCGGAAATAATAAAAAATCCTTGCAAAAGATGAAGACCAGGGGGCCCACCACCTGTCCACGAGGGTGCGGGGCGCGCCTGCCCCCTAAGGCGTGCCCCCTACCTCGTGGGCCCCCTGGAGCTCCTTCGACCTCAACTCCAACTCTATATATTTGGTTTCGGGGAGAAAAAAAATCAGAGAGAAGAATTCATCACGTTTGATGATACGGAGCCACCGCCAAGCCCTAAAACCTCTCGGGAGGGCTGATCTGGAGTCCGTTCGGGCCTCCGGAGAGGGGAATCCGTCGCCATCGTCATCATCAACCATCCTCCATCACCAATTTCATGATGCTCACCGCCGTGTGTGAGTAATTCCGTCGTAGGCTTGCTAGACGGTGATGGGTTGGATGAGATCTATCATGTAATCGAATTAGTTTTGTTAGGGTTTGATCCCTAGTATCCACTATGTTCTGAGATTGATGTTGCTATGACTTTGCTATGCTTAATGCTTGTCAATAGGGCCCAAGTGCCATGATTTCAGATCTGAACCTATTATGTTTTCATCAATATATATATATATATGAGAGTTCTTGATCCTATCTTGCAAGTCTATAGTCACCTATTATGTGTTATGATCCGTTAACCCCGAAGTGACAATGATCGGGATACTTACCGGTGATGACCGTAGTTTGAGGAGTTCGTGTATTCACTATGTGTTAATGCTTTGGTCCGGTACTCTATTAAAAGGAGGCCTTAATATCCCTTAGTTTTCGCTAGGACCCCGCTGCCACAGGAGGGTAGGACAAAAGATGGCATGCAAGTTCTTTTCCATAAGCACGTATGACTATATTCGGAATACATGCCTACATTACATTGATGAACTGGAGCTAGTTCTGTGTCATCCTATGTTATGATTGTTACATGATGAACCGCATCTGGCATAATTCTCCATCACCGATCCATTGCCTACGAGCTTTCCATATACTGTTCTTCGCTTATTTACTTTTCCGTTGCTATTTCTATCATCATTACAAAATACCAAAAACTTTACTTTTGCTACTGTTACCTTTTGCTACCGTTACCACTATTATCATATTACTTTGCTACTAAATACTTTGTTGCAGATATTAAGTTTCCAGGTGTGGTTGAATTGACAACTTAGCTGCTAATACTTGAGAATATTGTTTGGCTCCCCTTGTGTCGAATCAATAAATTTGGGTTGAATACTCTACCCTCGAAAACTGGTGCGATCCCCAATACTTGTGGGTTATCAAGACTATTTTCTGGCGCTGTTGCAGGGGAGCATAGCTCTATTATTTGAGTCACTTGGAATTTATATCTGCTTATCATTATGAAGAATTTGAAAGATCCAAGAACCAAGATTTATCCCTCAACTACGAGGGGAGGTAAGGAACTGCCATGTAGCTCTGCACTTGATTCATCTTCTGTTTTGAGTAAGCTTGCGATACCTAAACCTGCTTCTGCTATTCGTTCTGATATGTCGCATGTTATTGATGATGCCACTTCTGCTATGCATGATACTTATGATGAAACTACTTCTATGCTTGATACTACTGTGCCACTTGGTGAATTTCTTGATGAACAACTTGCTAGGGTTAGAGAGAATGAAAATATCGAATCTGATAATATTGATGAAAGTGATGATGAATACTTACTTGTTATTCCTGAGGGTTATGTTTTTGAAAAAGAAGCTGCTTTAGCTATTTTAGCTTGCAAAGATAGATACGAACTCAAGAGGTTATTAGCTAAATGGAAGCAGCAATCCCTTAATGCTAGAATGAAACCTGACCCTGCTTTTGCTACTTCACCTATCTTTGTTACTGATAAGGATTAGAAATTCTCTGTTGATCTTGATATAATTACTTTGGTTGAATCTAATCATTTTCATGGCTATGAATCTGAAATTGTTGTGGCACATCTTACTAAATTAAATGATATAGCCACCCTGTTCACTAATGATGAGAGAACTCGTTACTTTTATATCCTTAAAATATTTTTGTTCTCATTAAAGGGTGATGCTAAGATATGGTTTAATTCTCTTGATCCTGGTTGTGTGCATAGTCCCCAGGATATGATTTATTACTTCTCTGCTAAATATTTCCTTGCTCATAAGAAACAAGATGCTTTAAGGGATATATATAATTTTGTGCAAATTGAAGAAGAGAGTCTCCCACAAGCTTGGGGGAGGCTTCTCCAATTACTTAATGCCTTGCCTGATCATCCTATTAAGAAAAATGAAATACTTGATATCTTTTATAATGGACTAACCGATGCCTCCAGAGATTACCTGGATAGTTGTGCTGGTTCTGTTTTCGGGGAAAGAACACTGGATGAAGCTGAAATTCTATTGAATAATATGTTGACAAATGGAAATAATTGGACACTTCCTGAGCCAGCTCCTAAGCCAATTCCTGAGCCTATTCCTAAACCAACTCCGAAGAAAAGAGGTGTTCTATTTCTCAGTCCTGAAGATATGCAAGAGGCAAAGAAATCTATGAAAGAAAAAGGTATTAAAGCTGAAGATGTTACGAATTTACCTCCTATTGAAGAAATACATGGTCTTCATTTACCGCCTGTTGAAGAAACATATGATCTTGATCCATCACCTATTGAAGAAACTCGTGGTCTTGATAACCCGACATAGGTAGTAAAGGTAAATTCTCTCTATAGATTTGATGAAGGTGATATCCCTTGTTATAAGTCTGCTAGACAATGCTTAGATGAGTTTGACAATTTCATTGTTAAGCAAGAAAACTTTAATGCTTATTTTGGTAGACATTTGAAATATAATTCCGATACGCTTCAATACTTGGGTGATTATATGGCTAATGTCAAGGGTGAACTTAAACTTATTAGTAAACATGCTTCTATGGTTACCACTCAAGTAGAACAAGTACTTAAGGCTCAAAATGATTTGCTCAATGAATTGAATAGTAAGGATAATGATAATGCTGTTAGAGTTATGACTAGAGGTGGTAGAATGACTCAGGAACCTTTGTATCCAGAAGGCCACCCTAAGAGAATTGAGAAAGATTCTCAGAGAAATAATATGGATGCACCTAGTCCTTCTAAAAGAAAGAAAAATAAAAATGATAGGACTTTGCATGTTTCTAGTGAACCTATTGTTGAAACACCTGAGAATCCAAATGATATCTCTATTTCTGATGCTGAAACAAAATCTGGTAATGAACCTGAAACTAGTGATAATGTTCATAATGATGCTCAACCTAGTAATGATAATGATATAGAAATTGAACCTGCTGTTGATCTTGATAACCCACAATCAAAGAATCAACGTTATGATAAGAAAGACTTTGTTGCTAGGAAACATGGTAAGGAAAGAGAGCCTTGGGTTCAGAAACCCATGCCTTTTCCTCCCAAACCATCCAAGAAAAAGGATGATGAGGATTTTGAGCGCTTTGCTGAAATGATTAGACCTATCTTTTTGCGTATGCGATTAACTGATATGCTTAAAATGAATCCTTATGCTAAGTACATGAAAGAAATTGTTACTAATAAAAGAAAGATACCAGAAGCTGAAATTTCCACCATGCTTGCTAATTATACTTTCAAGGGTGGAATACCAAAGAAACTTGGAGATCCAGGAGTACCCACTATACCATGCTCCATTAAAAGAAACTATGTTAAAACTGCTTTATGTGATCTTGGAGCCGGTGTTAGTGTTATGCCTCTCTCTTTATATCGTAGACTTGATTTGAATAAGTTGACACCTACTGAAATATCTTTGCAAATGGCTGATAAATCAACTGCTATACCAGTCAGTATTTGTGAGGATGTGCCTGTTGTAGTTGCAAACGTTACTATTTTAACGGACTTTGTTATTCTTGATATTCCCGAGGACGATAGTATGTCTATTATTCTTGGAAGACCCTTTTTGAATATTGCAGGGACTGTTATTGATTGCACTAAAGGCAATGTCACTTTTCATGTTAATGGTAATGAGCATACGGTGCACTTTCCGAGGAAACAACCTCAAGTTCATAGTATCAACTCTATTAGAAAAATTCCATCGATTATATTTGGAGGTTTTGAATTTCCTCTTCCTACTGTCAAGAAGAAATATGATATTATTCTTATTGGGGATGTGCATATCCCTGTTGAGGTAACATAGTGTTATTCGAAATTTCTCCGGTTCCATGTTATTCGGAATGAGTTCGTTAACAAGACTTGATCAACCTTGTTAGTGGATTCCTTTTGATGATCATGAGATGGATGAAACTAGAAGGCACAACCTTTTGTACCCTCCGTTTACTTTCTGTTATTTATATTAAATAAAATAAAAATAGTATTTTTCTGTCTGTCTGATTTATCCGTGCAATATAAAAATACCCCGAAAATAAAAGTTCTCCAAATGCCCTGAAATTTAAATATGATTTTTTTCTGGAATATTTGAGAATATTTGGCAGTGAGAACACAGCAGGAGGAGCTGGCACCTGGCCACGAGGGTCAGGGGCACGCCCTAGCCCCCTAGGCGCGCCCCCCTGCCTCGTGGGCCCACGGTGGCCCTCCTCCACTTATTCCTGCACCCTCACACTCCTTCTTCCTCCCACAAACGCGAATATCCAGTTCATACCCGAGTCCAAGCTCATTTTGCTACCATTTTCGATCTCCTTGCTCAAAGCACCTCTCACAAAACTACTTGGGGGATTATTCCTTGGTATGTGACTCCTCCATTGGTCCAATTAGTTTTTGTTCTAGTGATTTATTCATTGCAAATTTTTGCTGCTTAGGTGACCCTGTTCTTGAGCTTGCATGTCAAATTTATATGGTCAAAACTAGTTTTGATGCATGATATAGGCTCTAGGCACTTGTAGGAGTAGTTGCTATCAATATTATTGAGCATTGTTCACTTTTATTTTGAAGTTACTAAAAATTTCAGAAAATTTCCAGAGGAAGAAATATGTTTAGGAAAATGTACCAAGGTGGATCTTCAAGGAAACAAGAGCCTAGGCTTGCAATGCATGATGCTGATGATGAGCCACCAAGAAACGCTCCAGTGCGTCCTTGTGAATGGCCTTCGGAAAATTTTATGGATCGAGCGGGAATTGAGGAAGAATTTAACGCATATTTGTGTAACGCTGATCTTGTGAGCTTCGAGGAAGAAAAGTGCCGCCAATATCACTATCTCACTAGTTCCTTTGTGAGGAGGTTTGAATTTTCATCTTCACGTAATTCTCCAACTGTCCTGTTTGATCTTTATGAAAATTCTTACACTATGGTCTTAGAGGATTTTACCACTGCTTGTGAACTCCCACAATGGGGTAGTATCAGGGATCCTCGCAAATCTGAATTTAGAGATTTTCTTGCTAGTATAACTGTGGGGGAATCTAGAGATATAACACAAGCAACTATAGGGAGCATTCACTTTCCTGCTATACACTATTTTTCTCTCTTCATAGGTAGATGCATTAATGGTAAAGATGAGGCATGTCACATGTGTGTCCCCGACCTCAGTATTCTTAGGAGTGCTGTGTTAGGAGATAAATCTTATAATTTGGGAGCCATTGTTGCACGTAGGTTGCATCTTAATCGATTTAATGGAGATTTCTTTGGTGGAATTTATGCAACCCGCATAGCTAATTTTCTTGGAGTAGCCATACGCGAAGATGATATTGAGTTTCCTCCTGCTTATTTGGATTATGAGGCTATGGTTCACCACCAGTTTGTCGAGAGGAATGAATCATCTCTCCAGTATCACTTAATCTTTGACAGACGACGTGTTGTCCGTATTACTCTCCCTGCTCCTGCCTTCTTTGATTATCAGGCAAAAGGAAGATATGTTATTACCAGAGAGGAGGCAGATGAGTACGAGAGGAGGGAGGAGGCCGCTCGTCACCACACTGCAGCTCAGGAGGCGATAGCCGCTGCATCTCAGTACGACCCCAACTATTATTATGGATATCCGCCAGGCCAGCCATGGTCATAGACCAACTTAGGCCAAAAGCTTAAGCTTGGGCGAGTACGTATTTCTCACCGACATTACATTTATGCTCACACACTCATTGCTAGATGTCGGTGCTCATACTTTTTCATTGTATCATCCATGCTAGTTTATTTTCCTTTTTATGCTCTCTTCTTGTGTGTTTGATAAATCTTCAGAAAAACAAAACAAAAAATTAGTTGTAGCTTTTAATTAGTTTACTTTCCATGCTTGTAGTAGTAATTAAAAAGAAAACCCAAAAAGATTTCATGTTCTTCTTTTTCTTGTTGGGAGCTTTCCCGTGTAAATAGTTTTATTTCTTTTCTTTGGGGGTCGATAGGAGAAGACCATAATTGAATTGTTGAAGTAGCTCTTATATGCATTATTGTTGATGTGACAAAAGAGCCCATATTGCCTTGTCTTCTCTTGTTTATGGAATGCTTGCAGATTCCAGCTTAGTCCAATGCACATGCACTATTATTAATATTCACACTATTCAGTCGTGCAAGTGAAAGGCAATTATGACGATATATGATGGACTGACTGAGATGAGAAAAGCTGGTATGAACTCGACCTCTCTTGTTTTTGTAAATATGATTAGTTCATCGTTCCTGATTCAGCCTATTATGAATAAACATGTTTGCAATGACAACTAGAGATCATAATTTCTTGTGCCATGCTTGATTAGCTAGGAGCTTATAATGGTTTACCTTGCGTGCCAACATGCTATTAAAATGGCTGTGATGTGGTATGATAGGGTGGTATCCTGCTCTGAATGATTTAAGTGACTTGACTTGGCGCATGTTCACGCATGTAGTTGAAACAAAATCAACATAGCCTTCACGATATTTATGTTCATGGGGGATTATATCCTACTCATGCTTGCATTCGGTGTTGATTAATTTTAATGCATGTTCATGATTGTTGTCGCTCTCTAGCTGGTCACTTCCCAGTCTTTAGCTAGCCTTCACGTCTACTAAGCGGGAATACTGCTTGTGCATCCAACTCCATAAACCCCAAAGATATTCCATACGAGTCCACCATACCTACCTATATACGGTATCTACCAGCCGTTCCAAGTAAATTTGTATGTGCCAAACTCTAAACCTTCAAATAAATATCCTGTTTTGTATGCTCGAATAGCTCATGTATAAACTAGGGCTGTCCGTATCTTCCATGTTAGGCGGGTTATTCTCAAGAGGAGTGGACTGGTCACCGGGATGCCCAGTCCTATGCTTTATGCAAACTAAATCAAAATAATTGCAAACAAAACTCCCCCTGGGACTCTTGTTAATTGGAGGCACTCATTGTTTCGAGCAAGCCATGGATTGATGCTTGTTGGTGGAGGGGGCGTATAAACTTTACCATTCTATTTGGGAACCACCTATAATGTGTGTAGCATGGAAGATATTGCCATCTCTTGGTTGTTATGTTGACAATGAAAGTATACTGCTCAAAATATTATTCATCTTTATTTCAAAACCGAGCTCTGGCACCTCTACAAATCCCTGCTTCCCTCTGCGAAGGTCCTATCTATTTACTTTCATGTTGAGTAATCATCTTCTTATTAAAAAGCACCAGTTGGAGAGCACCGCCATCATTTGCATTCATTACTGTTAGTTTACATTGAGTATGACTTGACTGGATCTCTTTTACCATGAATTACAATGTCTAGTCAGTCCTTGATCTTTAAAGGTGCTCTGCATTTATGTTTTGCGGTCTCAGAAAGGGCTAGCGAGATACCATCTTGTTATATCATATTATGATTGTTTTGAGAAAGTGTTGTCATCTGAGATTTATTATTATTGCTCGCTAGTTGATTATGCCATTGATATGAGTAAACTTGAGACCTAAGCGTTATTGTGAATGTGGTTAGTCATAATCTTTGCTGAAAATTGAATGCTGTCTTTACATATTTACAACAACAAGAGCAAACAGAGTTTGTAAAAGTTTTTCTTTATCACTTTCAGTTTATCAACTGAATTGCTTGAGGACAAGCATGTTGGGGAACGTTGCAGAAAACAAAAATTTTCCTACTCGTCTCACCAAGATCCATCTAGGAGTTCATCTAGCAACAAGTCATCGGATGCATCTACATACCTTTGTAGATCTCGCACGGAAGCGTTCAAAGAACGGTGATGATGTAGTCGAACACGACGTGATCCAAATCACCGATGACCAAGCGCCGAACGGATGGCACCTCCGCGTTCAACACACGTACGGGACGGGGAACGTCTCCTCCTTCTTGATCCAGCAAGGGGGAAGGAGAGGTTGATGAAGATCCAGCAGCACGACGGCGTGGTGGTGGATGCAGGGCATCACAATAGCAGGGCTTCGCCTATACTACGAGAGAGAGACGTAACGGGGAGAGAGGGAGGCGCCAGGGGCTGGGGTATGAAGTCCCTCCTCTCCCCCACTATATATAGGGGTGCTAAGGGGGGGGCGCCGGCCCTAGTAGATGGAATCTACTAGGGGGGGGGGGCGGCGGCCTAGGGTGGGGGGCTTGCCCCCCAAGCAAGGGGGCGACCCCTTTAGGGTTTCCCCTCAACCCTAGCCGCATGGGCCCTAGGGGGGTGGCGCCCCAGCCCACTATGGGCTGGGTTCCCTCCCACTTCAGCCCATGGGGCCCTCCGGGATGGGTGGCCCCACCCGGTGGACCCCCGGGACCCTTCCGGTGGTCCCGGTACAATATCGGCGACCCCGAAACTTGTCCCGATGGCCGAAACAGCACTTCCTATATATAATTCTTTACCTCCGGACCATTCCGGAACTCCTCGTGACGTCCGGGATCTCATCCGGGACTCCGAACAACATTCGGGTTACTGCATATACATATCTTCACAACCCTAGCGTCACCGAAACTTAAGTGTGTAGACCCTACGGGTTCGGGAGACAAGCAGACATGACCGAGACGACTCTCCGGTCAATAACCAACAGCGGGATCTGGATACCCATGATGGCTCCCACATGCTCCACGATGATCTCATCAGATGAACCACGATGTCGAGGATTCAATCAACCCCGTATGCAATTCCCTTTGTCAATCGATATGTTACTTGCCCGAGATTCGATCGTCGGTATCCCAATATCTCGTTCAATCTCGTTACCGGCAAGTCACTTTACTCGTACCGTAATGCATGATCCCGTGACCAGACACTTGGTCACTTTGAGCTCATTATGATGATGCATTACCGAGTGGGCCCAGCGATACCTCTCCGTCATACGGAGTGACAAATCCCAGTCTTGATCCATGTCAACCCAACAGACACTTTCGGAGATACCCGTAGTCTACCTTTATAGTCACCCAGTTACGTTGTGACGTTTGGTATACCCAAAGCATTCCTACGGTATCCGGGAGTTACACGATCTCATGGTCTAAGGAAAAGATACTTGACATTGGAAAAACTCTAGCAAACAAACTATACGATCTCATGCTATGTTTAGGATTGGGTCTTGTCCATCACATCATTCTCCTAATGATGTGATCTCGTTATCAATGACATCCAATGTCCATAGTCAGGAAACCATGACTATCTGTTGATCAACGAGCTAGTCAACTAGAGGCTTACTAGGGACATGTTGGTGTCTGTTATTCACACATGTATTACGATTTCCGGATAACACAATTATAGCATGAATAAAGACAATTATCATGAACAAGGAAATATAATAATAATGCTTTTATTATTGCCTCTAGGGCATATTTCCAACAGTCTCCCACTTGCACTAGAGTCAATAATCTAGTTACATTGTGATGAATCGAACACCCATGGAATTCTGATGTTGATCATGTTTTGCTCTAGGGAGAGGTTTAGTCAACGGATCTGCTACATTCAGGTCTGTATGTACTTTACAAATCTCTATGTCTCCATCTTGAACATTTTCACGAATGGAGTTGAAGCGACGCTTGATGTGCCTTGTCTTCTTGTGAAACCTGGGCTCCTTGGCAAGTGCAATAGCTCCAGTGTTGTCACAGAAAAGTTTGATTGGCCCCGATGCATTGGGTATGACTCCTAGGTCGGTGATGAACTCCTTCACCCATATTGCTTCATGTGCTGCCTCCGAGGCTGCCATGTACTCCGCTTCACATGTAGATCCCGCCACAACACTTTGCTTGCAACTGCACCAGCTTACTGCCCCACCATTCAAAATATACACGTATCCGGTCTGTGACTTAGAGTCATCCAGATCTGTGTCGAAGCTAGCGTCGACGTAACCCTTTACGACGAGTTCTTCGTCACCTCCATAAACGAGAAACATTTCCTTAGTCCTTTTCAGGTACTTCAGGATATTCTTGACCGCTGTCCAGTGTTCCTTGCCGGGATTACTTTGGTATCTTCCTACCAAACTTACGGCAAGGTTTACATCAGGTCTGGTACACAGCATGGCATACATAATAGAACCTATGGCTGATGCATAGGGGATGACGCTCATCTCTTCTATATCTTCTGCCGTGGTCGGACATTGAGCTGAGCTCAATTTCATACCTTGTAACACAGGCAAGAACCCCTTCTTAGATTGATCCATATTGAACTTCTTCAATATCTTATCAAGGTATGTGCTTTGTGAAAGACCTATGAGGCGTCTCGATCTATCCCTATAGATCTTGATGCCTAATATATAAGCAGCTTCTCCAAGGTCCTTCATTGAAAAACTCTTATTCAAGTAGGCCTTGATGCTGTCCAAGAGTTCTATATCATTTCCCATCAATAGTATGTCATCTACATATAATATGAGAAATGCTACAGAGCTCCCACTCACTTTCTTGTAAACGCAGGCTTCTCCATAAGTCTGCGTAAACCAAAACGCTTTGATCATCTCATCAAAGCGAATGTTCCAACTCCGAGATGCTTGCACCAGCCCATAAATCGAGCGTTGGAGCTTGCACACCTTGTCAGCATTCTTAGGATCGACAAAACCTTCCGGCTGCATCATATACAATTCTTCCTTAAGGAAACCATTAAGGAATGCCCTTTTGACGTCCATTTGCCATATTTCATAATCATAGAATGCGGCAATCGCTAACATGATTCGGACGGACTTCAGCTTCACTACCGGTGAGAAAGTCTCATCGTAGTCAACCCCTTGAACTTGTCGATAACCCTTAGCGACTAGCCGAGCTTTATAGATGGTCACATTACCATCCGCGTCTGTCTTCTTCTTAAAGATCCATTTATTTTCTATGGCTCGCCGTTCAACGGGCAAGTCAGTCAAAGTCCATACTTCGTTTTCATACATGGATCCTATCTTGGATTTCATGGCTTCTAGCCATTTGTCGGAATCCGAGCCCGCCATCACTTCTTCATAGTTCGAAGGTTCACCGTTGTCTAACAACATTATTTCCAAGACAGGGTTGCCGTACCACTCTGGTGCGGAACGTGTCCTTGTGGACCTTCGAATTTCAGTAGGAGCTTGATCAGAAGTATCTTGATCATTATCATTAACTTCCTCTCTAGTCGGTGCAGGCACCTCAGGAACATTTTCTTGAGTTGCGCCATTTTCCGGTTCAAGAGGTAATACATCATCAAGCTCCACTTTCCTCCCACTTACTTCTTTCGAGAGAAACTCTTTCTCTAGAAAGGACCCATTCTTGGCAACAAAGATCTTGCCTTCGGATCTGAGGTAGAAGGTGTACCCAATAGTTTCTTTTGGGTATCCCATGAAGACGCATTTTTCCGACTTGGGTTTGAGCTTTTCAGGTTGAAGTTTCTTGACATAAGCATCGCATCCCCAAACTTTTAGAAATGACAGCTTAGGTTTCTTCCCAAACCATAATTCATACAGTGTCGTCTCAACGGATTTCGACGGAGCCCTATTTAAAGTGAATGCGGCAGTCTCTAAAGCATAGCCCCAAAAGGATAGCGGTAAATCGGTAAGAGACATCATAGATCGCACCATATCTAATAGAGTGCGATTATGATGTTCGGACACACCGTTACGCTGAGGTGTTCTAGGCGGCGTGAGTTGTCAAACTATTCCACATTTTCTTAAGTGTGTGCCAAACTCGTGACTCAAGTATTCTCCTCCACGATATAATCGTACAAACTTGATTTTCGTGTCACGTTGATTTTCAACCTCACTCTGAAATTCCTTGAACTTTTCAAAGGTTTCAGACTTGTGTTTCATTAAGTAGACATACCCATATCTACTCAAGTCATCAGTGAGGGTGAGAACATAACGATAGCCTCCGCGAGCCTCAACACTCATTGGACCGCACACATCAGTATGTATGATTTCCAATAAGTTGGTTGCTCGCTCCATTGTTCCTGAGAACGGAGTCTTGGTCATTTTACCCATGAGGCATGGTTCGCACGTGTCAAATGATTCATAATCAAGAGACTCTAAAAGTCCATCTGCATGGAGCTTCTTCATGCGTTTGACACCTATGTGACCAAGGCGGCAGTGCCACAAGTATGTGGACTATCATTATCAACCTTACATCTTTTGGTACTCACACTATGAATATGTGTAGCAATACGCTCGAGATTCATTAAGAATAAACCATTTACCATAGGAGCATGACCATAAAACATATCTCTCATATAAATGGAACAACCATTATTCTCGGATTTAAATGAGTAGCCATCTCGAATTAAACGAGATCCCGATACAATGTTCATGCTCAAAGCTGGCACTAAATAACAATTATTGAGGTTTAAAACTAATCCCGTAGGTAAATGTAGAGGCAGCGTGCCGACGGCGATCACATCGACCTTGGAACCATTCCCGACGCGCATCGTCACCTCGTCCTTTGCCAGTCTCCGTTTATTCCGCAGCTCCTGCTGTGAGTTACAAATATGAGCAACGGCACCGGTATCAAATACCCAGGAGTCACTACGAGTACTGGTAAGGTACACATCAATTACATGTATATCAAATATACCTTTGGTGTTGCCGGCCTTCTTGTCCGCTAAGTATTTGGGGCAGTTCCGTTTCCAGTGACCCTTCCCTTTGCAATAAAAGCACTCCGTCTCAGGCTTGGGTCCATTCTTTGGCTTCTTCCCGGCAGCTTGCTTGCCGGGCGCGGCAACCTCCTTGCCGTCCTTCTTGAAGTTCTTTTTACCCTTGCCTTTCTTGAACTTAGTGGTTTTATTGACCATCAACACTTGATGTTCCTTCTTGACTTCTACCTCCGCTGATTTCAGCATTGAGAACAACTCAGGAATGGTCTTTTGCATCCCCTGCATGTTGAAGTTCATCACAAAGCTCTTGTAGCTTGGTGGAAGCGACTGGAGGATTCTGTCAATGACCGCATCATCCGGGAGATTAACTCCCAGCTGAGACAAGCGGTTATGTAACCCAGACATAGTGAGTATGTGCTCACTGACAGAACTATTTTCCTCCATCTTACAGCTGAAGAACTTATCGGAGACTTCATATCTCTCGATCCGGGCATGAGCTTGAAAAACCATTTTCAGCTCTTCGAACATCTCATATGCTCCATGTCTCTCAAAACGCTTTTGGAGCCCCGGCTCTAAGCTGTAAAGCATGCCGCACTGAACGAGGGAGTAGTCGTCAACACGTGTCTGCCAAGCGTTCATAACGTCTTGGTTCTGTGGGACGGGAGCTTCACCTAGCGGTGCTTGTAGGACATAATCTTTCTTGGCAGCTATGAGGATTATCCTCAGATTCCGGACCCAGTCCGTATAGTTGCTGCCATCGTCTTTCAGCTTGGTTTTCTCTAGGAACGCGTTGAAGTTGAGGACTACGTTGGCCATTTGATCTACAAGACATATTGCAAAGATTTTAGACTAAGTTCATGATAATTAAGTTCATCTAATCAAATTATTAATGAACTCCCACTTAGATTAGACATCCCTCTAGTCATCTAAGTATTACATGATCCGAGTTAACTAGACCGTGTCCGATCATCACGTGAGACGGACTAGTCAACGTCGGTGAACATCTTCATGTTGATCGTATCTTCTATACGACTCATGCTCAACCTTTCGGTCTTCTGTGTTCCGAGGCCATGTCTGTACATGCTAGGCTCGTCAAGTTAACCCTAAGTGTTTTGCATGTGTAAAACTGTCTTACACCCGTTGTATGTGAACGTAAGGATCTATCACACCCGATCATCACGGCGTGCTTCGAAACGACGAACTTTAGCAACGGTGCACAGTTAGGGGAGAACACTTCTTGAAATTGTTATGAGGGATCATCTTATTTACTACCGTCGTTCTAAGTAAACAAGATGCAAAACATGATAAACATCACATGCAATCAATTAATAAACGTGACATGATAAGGCCAATATCACATAGCTCCTTTGATCTCCATCTTGGGGCTCCATGATCATCTTGTCACCGGCTTGACACCATGATCTCCATCATCATGATCTCCATCATCATGTCTCCATGAAGTTGCTCGCCAACTATTACTTCTACTACTATGGCTAACACGTTTAGCAATAAAGTAAAGTAATTTACATGGCGTTTCTCAATGACACGCAGGTCATATAAAAGAATAAAGACAACTCCTATGGCTCCTGCAGGTTGTCATACTCATCGACATGCAAGTCGTGATTCCTATTACAATAGCATGAGCATCTCATACATCACATATAGATCATTCATCATTCATCACAACTTTGGCCATATCATATCACAAACCACTTGCTGCAAAAACAAGTTAGACGTCCTCTAATTGTTGTTGCAAATTTTACGTGGCTGAATTAGGGTTCTAGCAAGAACGTCTTCTTACCTACGTTAAAGCCACAACGTGATTTGTCAACTTCTATTTACCCTTAATAAGGACCCTGTTCATCGAATCCGCTCCAACTAAAGTGGGAGAGACAGACACCCGCCAGCCACCTTATGCAACTAGTGCATGTTAGTCGGTGGAACCGGTCTCACGTAAGCGTACGTGTAAGGTTGGTCCGGGCCGCTTCATCCCACAATGCCGCTGAAGCAAGAAAAGACTAGTAGCGGCAAGAAAGTTGACAAATCTACGCCCACAACAAATTGTGTTCTACTCGCGCAAGAAGAACTACGCATAGACCTAGCTCATGATGCCACTGTTGGGGAACGTTGCAGAAAACAAAAATTTTCCTACTCGTCTCACCAAGATCCATCTAGGAGTTCATCTAGCAACGAGTCATCGGATGCATCTACATACCTTTGTAGATCGCGCACGGAAGCGTTCAAAGAACGGTGATGATGTAGTTGAACACGACGTGATCCAAATCACCGATGACCAAGCGCCGAACGGACGGCACCTCCGCGTTCAACACACGTACGGGACGGGGAACGTCTCCTCCTTCTTGATCCAGCAAGGGGGAAGGAGAGGTTGATGAAGATCCAGCAGCACGACGGCGTGGTGGTGGATGCAGGGCGTCATAGTAGCAGGGCTTCGCCTATACTACGAGAGAGAAACGTAACGGGGAGAGAGGGAGGCGCCAGGGGCTGGGGTATGAAGTCCCTCCTCTCCCCCACTATATATAGGGGTGCTAAGGGGGGGGGGCGCCGGCCCTAGTAGATGGAATCTACTAGGGGGGGCGGCCTAGGGTGGGGGGCTTGCCCCCCAAGCAAGGGGGCGCCCCCTTTAGGGTTTCCCCTCAACCCTAGCCGCATGGGCCCTAGGGGGGTGGCGCCCCAGCCCACTATGGGCTGGGTTCCCTCCCACTTCAGCCCATGGGGCCCTCCGGGATGGGTGGCCCCACCCGGTGGACCCCCGGGACCCTTCCGGTGGTCCCGGTACAATACCGGCGACCCCGAAACTTGTCCCGATGGCCCAAACAGCACTTCCTATATATAATTCTTTACCTCCGGACCATTCCGGAACTCCTCGTGACGTCCGGGATCTCATCCGGGACTCCGAACAACATTCGGGTTACTGCATATACATATCTTCACAACCCTAGCGTCATCGAACCTTAAGTGTGTAGACCCTACGGGTTCGGGAGACAAGCAGACATGACCAAGACGACTCTCCGGTCAATAACCAACAGCGGGATCTGGATACCCATGTTGGCTCCCACATGCTCCACGATGATCTCATCGGATGAACCACGATGTCGAGGATTCAATCAACCCCGTATGCAATTCCCTTTGTCAATCGATATGTTAGTTGCCCGAGATTCGATCGTCGGTATCCCAATATCTCGTTCAATCTCGTTACCGGCAAGTCACTTTACTCGTACCGTAATGCATGATCCCGTGACCAGACACTTGGTCACTTTGAGCTCATTATGATGATGCATTACCGAGTGGGCCCAGCGATACCTCTCTGTCATACGGAGTGACAAATCCCAGTCTTGATCCATGTCAACCCAACAGACACTTTCGGAGATACCCGTAGTCTACCTTTATAGTCACCCAGTTACGTTGTGACGTTTGGTATACCCAAAGCATTCCTACGGTATCCGGGAGTTACACGATCTCATGGTCTAAGGAAAAGATACTTGACATTGGAAAAACTCTAGCAAACAAACTATACGATCTCATGCTATGTTTAGGATTGGGTCTTGTCCATCACATCATTCTCCTAATGATGTGATCTCGTTATCAATGACATCCAATGTCCATAGTCAGGAAACCATGACTATCTGTTGATCAATGAGCTAGTCAACTAGAGGCTTACTAGGGACATGTTGGTGTCTGTTATTCACACATGTATTATGATTTCCGGATAACACAATTATAGCATGAATAAAGACAATTATCATGAACAAGGAAATATAATAATAATGCTTTTATTATTGCCTCTAGGGCATATTTCCAACAAAGCAAAGGTTTAAGCTTGGGGGAGTTGATACATCTCCGTCGTATCTACTTTTACAAACACTTTTGCCCTTGTTTTGGACACTAACTTGCATGATTTGAATGGAACTAACCCGGACTGACGCTGTTTTCAGCAGAATTGCTATGGTGTTATTTATGTGCAGAAACAAAAGTTCTCAGAATGACCTGAAACTTCACGGAACATCTATTCGGAAGTAATAAAAAATCCTTGCAAAATATGAAGACCAGGGGGCCCACCACCTATCCACGAGGGTGGGGGCGCGCCCCTACCTCGTGGGCCCCCTGGAGCTCCTCCGACCTCAACTCCAACTCTATATATTTGGTTTTGGGAAGAAAAAAACAAAGAGAAGAATTCATCGCGTTTTACGATACGGAGCCACCGCCAAGCCCTAAAACCTCTTGGGAGGGCTGATCTGGAGTCCGTTCGGGGCTCCGGAGAGGGGAATCCGACGCCATCGTCATCATCAACCATCCTCCATCACCAATTTCATGATGCTCACCGCCATGTGTGGGTAATTCCATCGTAAGCTTGCTGGACGATGATGGGTTGGATGAGATCTATCATGTAATCGAGTTAGTTTTGTTAGGGTTTGATCCCTAGTATCCACTATGTTCTGAGATTGATGTTGCTATGACTTTGCTATGCTTAATGCTTGTCACTAGGGCCCGAGTGCCATGATTTCAGATCTGAACCTATTATCTTTTCATCTATATATGAGAGTTCTTGATCCTATCTTGCAAGTATATAGTCACCTATTATGTGCTATGATCCGTTAACCCCGAAGTGACAATAATCGGGATACTTACTGGTGATGACCGTAGTTTGAGGAGTTCATGTATTCGCTATGTGTTAATGCTTTGGTCCGGTACTCTATTAAAAGGAGGCCTTAATATCCCTTAGTTTCCGCTAGGACCCCGCTGCCACGGGAGGGTAGGACAAAAGATGTCATGCAAGTTCTTTTCCATAAGCACGTATGACTATATTCGGAATACATGCCTACATTACATTGCCGAACTGGAGCTAGTTCTGTGTCACACTATGTTATGATTGTTACATGATGAACCGCATCCGGCATAATTCTCCATCAGCGATCCATTGCCTACGAGCTTTCCATATACTGTTCTTCGCTTATTTACTTTTCCGTTGCTATTGCTATAATCATTACAAAATACGAAAAACTTTCACTACAAAAAAAGACACATCCGTGACATTTTGGGCCGAACGAAAAAAAAATTTGTCATACATATGACACTTCTATGACGATAATTGTGACAAAACCCGGTATCATCATTGATGTGGTGGGATCCTACTTCTATGACAAAAAATCATGACAGAAAATGGGCTTTTCGTCCTAGGCGGCCTGGAGACGCAGCTGCATGACATTCTTTGGGCCGTCCATGACAGAAAAAACCATGGTAGAAGCGAGGGGGAGGAAAATTTCAGGGAGTTCCCAGTTACGGTGTGAGGTCGGGGGCTGAGCGATGCGCGTTTCTCTCGTACACGTACACGCGTGTGTGCGAGGCGTTGGCTCTAACTGAAACTGAGTGAGGCGTTGGGCTCTAATTGTACCCGAGCGATTGCACTGCAGGCTATGCGTTACTAAACCCGAGTGATCGATCGATGGCTGTTAACTGAACCCGATCGAGCGATTCCTTCGCTACTGCTGCTAACTGAAGCCGATCGATTGGATGAACAGTGAGTGTTGCGGGGGGCTGGATGAACAGTGAGCGGTGGCATTGCCTCTGGATGAACAGGACCCCGTGGTGTGGTGGAGGGCTGGATGAACAGTAGACGGTGGAGGAGTGCTCGTGGAGGGGTGGTTGAACAGGACCCCGTGGTGTGGAGGGCTGGATGAACAGTAGATGGTGGAGGGGTGGTTGAACAGTAGCCGGTGGAGTAGCGCGCGGTGGAGGCTGGATGAACAGGAGCCCATGGAGGCTGGAGGAGCTCGACGGTAGCCCGTGGAGGCTGGAGGAGGTCGACGGTGGAGATGAACAGTATCCCGTGGAGTCCCGTTTTGTGGTACGCCACACCCCTCCCGATGAATAGGACCACCGTTTTGACCGTAGGAGGTCCGTTTCGTCCGTTTTGCGCTACGCCACACCCCTTCCGATCAACAGGACCCCCATTTCAACCGTAGGAGGTCTGTTTCCTCCGTTTTGCGGTACGCCACACCCCTCCCGGTCAACAGGACCCCCGTTTCGACCGTAGGAGGTCCTTTTCCTCCGTTTTGCGGTACCCCAGACCCCTCCCGATGAACATGATCCTGTTTCGAACGTGGTCGGTCGAACACAAGGCCGTTTCCTCCGTTCTGCGATACGCCAGGCCTCGTTTCCATCGCCTGTTCCGTCCAAGCCCTCCCGATGAACACGACCACGCATTCCGTTCCGACCAAGCCAGTTGGCTGGCACGCGTTCCGTTGCCTCCCGATGAACACGACGCATAACATTGCCTCCCCATGAACACGACGCATTCTATTGCCTCCCCATGAACACGACGATGACGTTGTTTCTCCGTTCCGACCCAGCCATGTACACGAGCCCTGGCCGTACGTATGCGCGAGTAGGCGTTCGAGACCCCGCCCGTATGTACACATATGTGGCCATATTTTCTTGCATCCTGGCCGCTATACGTACGTGTACATGCTACATGCGCGCCTCTACTACGACACGTGCGCGCCTCTACATCCACCAGTATATATGGACGTACACGTTCGCGACCAGAATGACAATGCTACGTACGCTTCGACCAGGTGGGTCCCGACTGTCAGGCACTTCCTTGCCTGCGAAGATGTAGCTGGTGGGTCCCAGCAATCAGGGGCGAATCATTTTTTTTGCCCGGACGCACTTTCTTGTGTGCGAAGATGTAGCTGGTGGGTCCCAGCAGTCAGGGGCAAACTTTGTTATCACGAAATATGGTGGCCCATCCGATGGTCCCCGCTGTCAGGTGGAGGAATAATTGTTTTGCACGTAATAAGGAGGCACTTCCTTGTTGCGGCCGTGGACCCAGCTGTCAGCCTCTCCATGTACAGTCCACATCCGATGGAAGTCATTCCTTGACCACGTTGACCACGCCGTGCCGAGAGCACCAGGGCAGTGGACGATGGCGAGGCCTAGGAAGGGGACGACGTGGAGCCGAGGAAGATGCGGAAGTGGATGCTCACGCGTAGAGGAGTACGAGGGTTCACTGGTTCGCTGTGGTGTGAGGCTGCCGTCCCCACAGAATAACAGGGGGTGTGGGTGAGTAGAGGGATGGCCTGGCCAGCAGTGGGAGTAGTAGGGGGCGGTGAGGCCTCCGCCGCATCGCAGCCGGCCACGGGAGGCAGGAGCACGAGGCACGACCGGCGCTGGTTTGGGCGGCTAGAGCAAGAAGACCAGAGGTTGAAGAAGCACTACGGCCGTTGGATGGACATCGTACGGTCACTGGAGCTAGAATCGTGCATATTGACTAAGTTGACAAAGCCCTCCGTCCCCGTCCACTTAGTAGGCCCACAAGTCAGCCTGCCACTATACTGGGTCCCAGCTAACAGGGGGAGTATTCATTTTTTTGTGCGTAATAAGGAGGCACCTCCTTGCGTGCGAAGATATAGCTGGTGGGTCCGAGCTGTCAGCGGCGGTAATGTTTTTTCGCGAAATATAGAGGCCATTTCGGTGGGTCCCTAATGTCAGGTGGAGGAATCATTATTTTGCACGTAATAAGGAGGCATTTCCTTGCGTGTGGCCATGGACCCAGTTGTCGGCCTCTCCACGTACAGTCCACTTCAAATGCATGTCGGTACTTGACCACGTTGACCAGGCCGCGCCGAGAGCACCAGGGCGGTGGACGACGGTGAGGCCTAGGAAGGGAACGACACGGAGGCAGGGAAGACTTGGCACTTGTTTCCCACGCGGAGGGGAATACGACTGTATGAGGGTTTACTGGTTCGTCTGTCGTCGCCGGAGAATAACAGCAGGTGTGGGTGAGTAGAGGGATGGCTAGGCCAACGATGGGAGTACGGTGGGGCGGTGAGGCCTGCGCGGCAGCCGAGCCGGCCGCGGGGAGGAGGGAGCAGGCAGTCCCGCCGGCGCTTGTTTGAGCGGCTGGAGCAGGAAGAGCAGAGATTGAAGAAGCACGACGGCCGTTGGATGGCCATCCAACAGTCACTGCTTGTGCGTCAACCTTTTTTTAGGAAAGCCTCAAATCTGTGGAAAACAGCATACAACCCATTTGCCATTATTTCTAATAATTTATAGCCCATTTGCTAATTATTAAGGTTTTTTGGAGCCCATATTCTTTTTGTTTGCATTACAACCCATATTGTGGCCAAGGTTAAAAAACTTATACAAAATTTTGCATATTTCGGTGCAGTCCGAACTGTTTTCAATCCTGAAATTACCACTCCCATTCAAACTGATTTTAAAAATAAATTTATATGAATATAAAATCCAACAAATTCTCCATGCATAAAAATTAATGTAATTTAAAGTCTCAAAATGAAAAAAAAAGATATTTGAAACTAATTGCCGATTTGATGTGTTTTAAAAATGTACAGCCCATATCTCATTACTGATGGGCCATTTTCTCGGCTAGCCGAATGAAAGCTCTCCTCGTCTTGAAGATTTGCAGCCCAACAGGCCTGACAAAGCGACTTACTTGGCAAATCACAAAAAAACTGGGTTGTGGTCATGGACCCAGCTGTCAGCCTCTCCACGTACAGTACTCTTCCGATGGAATGTCGTTGACCACGTTGACCACGCCGCGCCGAGAGAACCAAGGCGGTGGATGGTGGCGAGGCCTAGGAAGGGGATGACGCGGAGCCGGGGAAGACACGGCAGTGGATGCCCACGTGAAGAGGAGTACGAGGGTTCACTGGTTCGGCTGCGGTGTGAGGCTGTCATCGCCGTAGGGCCTGGCTAGCGGTGGGAGTAGTATGGGGTGATGAGGCCTCAACGACAGCACAGCCGGCCATTGGAGGCAGGAGCAGGCGGTCTCCCCGGCGCTGGTTTGGGTGGCTGGTGCAAGAAGAGCAGCGATTGAAGAAGCAGCAGGACCATTCGATTCAAATCCAACGGTTACTACTGCTAGAATCGTTTGTTGACTAAGTTGACAAGCCATGCGTATGCGTCAACTTAGTAGGCCCACAGGTCAGCCTCCCAACCGGTGCGCCCCAGATGTCAGTGGGAGGAATATATTTTTTTCGCGTAATAAGGAGGGAATTGATTGCGTGAGGCCAGGCCAGCGGATGGAGTAAGGGTGGTTCGGGGAAGCCTGCGCGGCATCACAGCGGGCCACAAGAGGAGGGAGCAGGCAGTCCCGCCGGTGTTAGTTTAGGCGGATGGAGCAGGAAGATCAAAGATTGAAGAAGCACGTCGGCCGTTGGATGGACATCCAACAGTCACTGCTGCTAAAATCGTGTGTTCACTGATAAAGCCTTGAGTAAACAAGTCAGCCTCGAAATCTGTGGCATGTACAGCCCATTTGCTATTATTTTTATAATTTTACTCATTTTCTAATTCATATGGAATTTATTGCAGCCCTTTTTCCATTTTTAGAATTGTTGGACATTTTCTGGTCAGTACCAGGGTCAAAAAATTAACTAAATATGTGGGAAATTTTGAAAATTCGCAAATTTTTGCTGGGGAACGAAATATTCTTAATCCAAAACTTAATAGCCATACTAAAACAAATTTAAAAATAAATTCATACTATGTCATGTTAAATCCAATGAAATACGTATAAGATATCAGTGAAGAACAAAAACAAAAAAAGAAACTTATATCCCATTCGCTATAAATTTTTTGGAATTTTCAACCCCTTTTGATATTACTTTTAACAGACATTGGCCATACTCTTAAGCCAGGCCAGAATGCATCCCTCCTCGTCTTGAAAGATTTCCAGCCCAGTAATTCGGAGAAAACAAACAGGCCTAGCTTGGGTATTCTTCAAAAAGAAATACTGGGCTACCTATTTTCCCAAAGAACTGGTGCATGAGCATTTAGCTTTATTTATTTATTTACTTATTTATGTTTAGGGGACCATGAGCATGTACCTGGGCCGGATTCATGTGAGAGCCTCCCTTCCAGTTAATTATGGGCTTCTCTATTGGGCCTTCATTAGTGGGCTTCGTGTTATCAACAAGTGGAAAATGTGTTCCGTACGAAAAATAGTATGTGCTATGTACGATACGGGGCACTAAAGGATCGAACCGTGCAACGACTTCCAAAACATTGTGTTTGCCGTTCTAACAACACATTTATTCAACCAATAGACGAAATATACTACTGATTGTACATTGAAAACAGCAGCAGCAACCAGGGCTGGGGGTGCAACAGAAGCAGTAAGCAGGCCAGAAGAGTGAAGACGCAGCTCTCTCTTCCAAACCAAACATCAGCCATCATTACAAAAGGGCTACAAAAAAGAACAAGTGTATGCATCAAACAAAATAAAGATCCTACTACACCAAGTGTACGCATCTAACTAACTGGCTCAGTTACACGTTACTATTTATTAAGCTGTGGAGATTGGCTGACGGCTTGAACCAGATGGGTGCCTGATGGGGGAAACTCCAGCCAGCAGGTCGAAGCCTGATACTTGCAACCCTCTCTCCTACTTTGGGCTGCAGAGCGTGGCGGCACATATCAAGGTATGGTGCATGTAGAGACGCATGGTACGCTGTGTACACACAGTTTTGCCTAATGAACGAAACCGCGCTGCCATCATGATCCTTGCATGGTACTGAGATTGTCCACACGTGAAACAATGAGCTTGATTACCTCTGTGGGGAGCAAATTCCATCCACTCTTTCGGAGAACGCTGCTCGGTTCTGCCATTGTTAGTGCTTGGGTTTCGGACGAGGGGGAGGCGCCTTAGCGGGGATGGAAGATTGGACAAGATTATGTGCAGACAAAGATGGAGAAGCGAATATATGCTGCAGGAAGTGGACAGGTGATGATGACTACAGCATGTCGCTTGACTTACCAGACACATACCAGCAGTGTAGGGTCATGTCGATGCCAGACAACTTGCTTGAGTGATCACAGTACTAGTACTCCCTACAGTGCTATGCCCTAACTTGCTTGAGTAGAGTAGTAGAGTGGGACTCTGCTCTACTACTAGCACCGGAGGAGTAGTATATTCTAATCTAAAATAGTTACAAACTTTAATGCCCGAGTGTGGAACGACTACGAACCGTGCTCAAAGACCATGAAGGCATCTCGTCCTCTTCCTCCCTCCCTCTCGCACCGCCCATGAAGGCGCCTCGCCATATCTGCGCTCCATCTAACCCTGCCATCCAAACATCTTTTTGGTTAGAGTTAGTTCAGAGCTAGTTTAAGGTTAGAATCTAACTCTAACCTCTAACTGAGTTAGAGTATCCAAACAGGCCCCGTGTCTACGTGGTGTTTGGACATGGGTGACAACCTCAACGCCAACGATACTGCTCTTGTTGCACCATATGTGTTTCTGTCCTTCCTGTTCGAAATCGTGGTAGAATTCATGTTTCTACTCTATATCCTACTACTATGCTAGTCCACATGATTAGTTTCATCTCTGTTATAGCCGTCATGATTTATTTTGTGCTTATTCGGATTAAATCTCGTAGTAACTTGCTCATATATTCAACTGGCGCAACATCCCCTACAGCCACTCCCTTTTCATGGACGGCCTGGTCGATGCCTCCAAGGAGCCCTTCGTCCACTGCTATGAGTGCCCGATGCCGTTTTGTGGCTCGCTGGCAGACATGGTGCATCACCTCATGGATGCGTGCAGCGGTCACTGCTGGCCCTTGGCGGAGAACATCAAGTACGAGACGTGCTACCCGTTCACCATGCCAGAGTCGCTAGAGGATCATGCCGCTTGCTAGTCTCAGAGGAGGAGGACAGCGTCTTCCTCTTGATCGTGGGCACCGGCAAGGCCCGCGCAGGCTGCCGCCCCGTCTCTGTAATGTGCGTCAGGGGCGATGCCGCTGATGCTGACACTGACACGAGGCCGATGTATGGGTGTGTGGTCAGTGTTACTACCCCTCTGGGTCGCGTGGGCGGCGACACCGGCCTCATCGAACAGACTTGGACTCTGGGGAGCTGGGACTATCCCGCCAATGTGGACTTGGAAAACTCATGGCATCCTTCACCCGCCGACGCGGTGCACGGGGACTCCAAGGAGGTTCACCTGGACATACACATTATCAAGTTAAATGTTGATCATTAGTCTTCGCTCAATGTAATCCGCTGTCTAAGCATGTGGAGACTTCCATGCAGGATCTTGCTCTATTTGAGTATCGCGCATGAATAAAAGTGTATCCGTTTATGGTTTAGTCTAGAATCTTCCATGTATGAATTTTTACTACAGTACTGGTGAAAGACTTACGATGAACCATTTCTTACATCTCCTCTGCCCGCTTGCAAGTCATCCTGATTTAATCCCTCCGTCTAGGTGTATAAAGGCATGGTTAATATTACTTAATAGTATAGCCAACTATTGACTATAAGAAAGTGACATGCCATCTATAGCCAACATGTATAACAATCGATACTCAAAAACTAATTCTTACTAGTGTGTATGCACGTGCAATGCACGTCTTAACAGCATGGTGTGATTCCACCAAAAAATACTTTGAAAAATGAATTCCGAGCAAAAAAAATATTGTTGATGCACACGAAATAGAGTTTAGAAATTTACTAATTGGTAGTACAAAATGCAACTACTGCCTGCGGTCATCCAGAAATTTTTGAAGAATATAAAAAAAAGGTATGTGGTGGAACCCACAAATTGTTTACTTCAACTTTAGTTTCTTCTCCAGACCATCTCACATCGGCTCACAACCAACTCTTTTTTTACTCATCACAACCTGACAATTGCAACATAGTAGAGGAGGCATAGGTCTTCTTTTCAGGAAGATATGACACGGTGCAGCAATGGTTCCAGAACCAAGTAGATTCAGCTGCAGGCACTATTCACTACGAATCCCTCCAATATCAGTCGTTAGATTTAGGAGATGAATGGCTAGGATTGATGCTCTAGGTGCAATCCAGGACTCGTATACTATATAGTAGTAGTAGTATAGATAGTATAGAAAAGATCATTTCTTGCAAAGCACAATAAGTGTTATTTCTTCACAAGTTTTGGATGCAGGTTGAACAATTGAACGCTTTTGTTTGCAAAAGATACCTTTTTATCTATTTCACCTGGATGTTTGTGAGCTCTAGAGATGAAATAATATCCGAAGAAAACTATCGATACCCGTTACACATGAGATGACCCCCACATCCTTTGTCAAAATAAACAACTCCCCGATCAATGCATTTCAATCTTCGGTGCAACGCACGGGCACCTTACTACTATAGATTAGTACGACCAAAAATTGAACTAACATTATATGTAGTACGATAAATGATGATGCATGTCACCTAAAATTATATCATTCAAAACTATGTTCAAATACGAATCCAATGATATAGTTTTTGTTGACATGCACTAACATTTTGTTAGTTAAATCTTCAGTCAAATTCAATGGGGGACTCATAAACCACGACCGATGTAGTACAAGTGTATAGGGCGGCGCTGCACGGGAGTCTCACCTCTCACCCCGCTCGTGGCGCGGCAGTAAAGCCGTCATATCACAAAACCCAACCACTCCCAGTAATAAGTGGCCTTGTAAAATAAACGGACAAGCAACCATCACATCCCTCCGTCTTTTTTGCATTTCATCTCTCTGCATTTACTTTCTCTGGTTCATCTCGCACACTTGATCCCTAGCTACTACTCCTAGGGCCAGTTCTTTTGGCGGCTTCCCCATCTTTTCCCACAAGACTAGTCACAATGGAGAGTAACAATAAGGCGCCTCACTCATTTATTTGGGCTTCTAAACTACTACTCCGTCCTGGTTTATTCATCACCATTGTAATTTGTGCTAAATTTTGACCAAAGATTTAACTGGTTTATTCCTCACCATTGTAATCCCTCTGTCTAGGTGTGTAAGTCATCTTACGAAAACCAAATAATCTCAAAACACTTAGGCGCGGTGCATTAACTTCTACCTCGTTTCTTGTTTCTTGACATATCAACCAATAAGAGATAAAGAGTGTGCATGCTTTTAATGACTTGAGATATCAAACACGACATGCTGTGGTTAGTTCATTGCATGCAATACTATTAATTAGCAAATAAACATTAACGTTTCTTGTTTTCTCCTCCTTGGTCACGGTGCACAGCCTAAGAGCAAGTACAATAGAGACTAGTCAGTAGGCTATAGCATCTTCCACATCAGCAAAATCATAGCTGGAGGAGAGAGAAGTGAGAATAAAGGACCAAGCGGGCGCTTCGCGAGTCGCCGGGCGATAGCACAAGCAAGGAGGAAAAGGAGCCTGCATGCAGCCCATGCGAGCGCTACGGCCGGCGTTCAGCTCCCCCCAGCCAATCCTGTCACTTTCCTTTGCCTAGAACAGCATGCATGCATTAAATGTATAGCCAACACTACAGCCATTCTACTGTATGAACTTTTTCAAATACAGGCTACAGGTGACATGGCTCTACTATAGAGCCGGCAGCATGCTTTACTATTAACCTTGCTCTAAGATGACTTACTCACCTAGACGGATGGAGTAGTGCATGTGACATGCACTAACATTTCATTAGTTAAATTTATGATCAAAATTTGACACAGATTACAATGGGGACCAATAAACTAGGACGGAGGTAGTAGTTATGGGATTACTAATCTAGAAGCCTAAAAGAACTGGCCCCTGGTACTCCTACTAGTAGTAGTACTCAAGTTGGAATTCCAATTGCACGACACAACTTGTTAGGAAAAAAATTCGATATAGGGTGTAGGAAGCGGTTTGGGAATTTGCATGCCTTTCCAACCAGTGAGATACTCCGTACAAAGTATGACAGAGAAATAACCACAGAGAAGGAAGCTAAAAGTAAACAATCAAACGAGCATTTTTGCATTTGTTTTGCATTAAATCGTTTCACAAGCTTGACTAGTGTTGTTTTTCTACTTTTACAAAAACCACATCGTAATGTTAAAACGTGCAATTGCATGTACATAAGTAATAGTAGTACTCCCTCCATCTAGGTGTATAAATCTTCCCTCCTTCTTGGTCACGGTGTACAACCAAAGATGACTTATTGACCTAGACAGAGGGAGTAGCACAGTCTGCAAGCATATATCGAGAGAGACATGTAGTGCGATAGTATATAGTAAAGTTTGCGCTATATGCACGTACTTGCAAAATGCATACGAATACACAAGGTTTCCAAACTTTCCCTTTTACATACTTAATTAAGGACGCTAAAAATTCCTGAACATTCGGGATTTATCATTTGCGTCCCAAAACTAATGAGATTGCCTTACGAAACAAAAATTACACTCCTCCTAAAAGCCACGGCGCTCGCAGGAGCGCTTACGTCGCGCCACGAGTGCCCTGGTGCGCGGCCGTTTCCCAGCGCACCGACACAACGCCTCTTCCTCAGCCTCGCAACTCGCGAGGTGCTGATGGGCGGCTTGCCGGCAGGCGAGCGCGATCTCACCGGTGTGGTGATCCGGCGCCAATAGGTACTCCTCCTCGCTGGAAGCGTGCACCCAGTCCACGTACCGCCAAGCGTAGATGAGGCGCTTGGGCCCGACTGCACTCAGGGCGTCAGCACGGGCGTCCTCTGCCACCCTCATGGCCCTCGCACGAGCCTTCTGCCAACGAGCCAATCGCTTGACTCTCTCGCATGCAACATAGGCCTCCCAGGCAGCTTATTCCGAGGTGCGCTTCTCTTCCTCCGCCTTCTTCTCCGCCTCTATTTTGGCGCGCTCTGCTGGAGGCAAAGCCTCCCACAAGGCGACATCCATTTCTTTCGAAAGCTCCTCAAGGCTGGGGGGCTCGGCAGGCGGCGCGGCGTTCTCCTCGTAGCGGGGAGCCGACGCGTCCTTCGGTGCGCATGCTGGCGAGATTGGGAACGCCGACGCGTCCACCTCGACGCTTCACGGCGAGGAGCGGAACGCCGACGCGTCCTCCTCGACTAGTGGCGGCGAGGAACTGAACAGCGACGCGTCACGTCGTGGCGAGGAGCAGAACGCCGACGCGTCCTCCTCGACTAGTGGCGGCGAGGAACGGAACGGCGATGCATCGCGTAGCGGCAAGGAGCGGAACACCGACGCGTCCTCCTCGACTAGTGGCGGCGAGGAACAGTACGGCGATGCGTGACCGTCCGCGCGGTGCATCGATGGGCTCCTAGGGCTTGGGAGGGGCGATGCCATGGTGGTCGACGTGAGAGGGAGGGGAGGAGATAGCGATGAACGTGAACATGAGGGGGAGGAGATAGCGATGTCATGGGAGGCGCAGTATTTATAGCGAGCAATGGCACACCTATGTAAGATATGGGCTGAGCTGCACTGACTTAACTACAGGTCCAGTTGCGTCACTGACATGTGGGACAGACCCCTGTTGGGCCCATATGTCAGTGACCCAATGCACCTGCAGTTAAGTAACAGCTATGTGGGCATATTTGTTGGAGTAAATTATGGGGGAGCTAAGGGGTGTAAATATTGCTGGTCACAATGGATTGGACGAGCATGGGAGGGAGAGTCATGCATGCAGATTTTTTCACACGGGGTGGAGTGGTGGGACCACCAGAGGGAGGAGGAGAGTTTGGCAGGCATATTGTTTCCACACATGGAGAGGAAAAGATTTGGAGATGAACGGGCTTCCTGTAGGTATGGGGAACGGTGCATAATAAGTCATCTTGCATGCCGGGCTAGGTATAGTCTCAAGTCATGAAAAACATACATGCCCCACACATGTTCATATTTCAAGGTGCACTAAATTATTGCATGCGATGATTAAGGCTGGCCATAATGGTGGTATCTTAGCTGGTATCATGCACACGGGAATAGCAAACATGCTGATGTGGCAAAGAATTAAAGAAGAGAGGGGGGTTAGAGTAACTAGTGTTCATGCATGCATCTCGTTTTCCATTCACATTTTACAAGTAAAATTCATGGACAAACTTTGACCCAAAGTACGATGGGGACTAGTAAACCAGAATGGAGGTAGTAGTTTTTTTTAATCAAAGAAGGGTTTCCCCTTCTGATTTTCATTACTGAAAACCAGCATCTAAATCTAAACCATAGTATTTGCCCTAGAACTACCAGGTTCAACATCTCGCAACGTAAACCCATACAACCTCCATCGCAAAAAAAACATACGACCATACGCCAAGGACGTACGTAGTACTATGAATTCCATTTTCGCTCCATACCAATCGTTATAAAAACTACTTACTACTTATAACGCGCCATTGAAAATCGAAACTCTTAACTCCGCTAAAAACGATATTTTAAACGTGGCTACTCGATCTGTGGCAACTGGCGAGCCACCGCGCTCCAAGTCGTTCACCTGTGGTCCCGACCATCAAGTCCTATGGATCAAATTATCACGCGAGCTGACTATTCCTACAAAGGTGCTCCACCACGTACCCGCGAATGCAGCAATCGTGCACCTAGGGTTTTAGGCTTTATTTGTTAGCGTCGCCTTTACGTAACACTCATGTGTGTGAGACAGCGAGAGGCCGACTGCGTGCGTGCACCTCTTCTCTTCGTATATGTACTCCACCGTTTGTCTGGTGTCCAAAAAATTATAATAACTACTAGCAATATGCCAATGCGTTGCCACACGATCAAAGTAGATTAATACATATTCATCGATTTGATAGAAAAAAAGTCTAGTTTTGAAATACGTATATCACTAAAAATATGTTATGTTTCACTCAAAATATATTCCTTTGGCGGTTTTGATGAGATAAGGGAGGAATGTTGTTGGTTTCAAGATTCGAGAAGTGGTATATGTCTAATTTCTACTCTTACTAGCAAGATGCCTGTGCGTTGCACGAAACATCAAGATCTTGTGGGAGAAAAGGATGAACGAGGGAAGGCCTTATCTGCAAATGTGCTGAAGAGTGCGAGTAAATTGCCATATTTTCCTTCATATTCGTCAGATATAAATCGGACGACCTACATTGCATGATGGTAGGCCCACCATCATCACCAACTCTATTTTTTATCCCTACTCTTATAAAAAGCATTGTCGGTGATGATCGTGTGCCTGCCATCCTGCAATACAGGCCTTTCGATCTATATCTGACGGATAGGAAGGAAACAATGGCAATTTTGCAAAAAGATACCCACACCCCTCTCCACATTTGCAAATAAGGCCTTCCCTCGTTCATCCTTTTCCCCCATAAGATAAACTACTCATACAAATGCATCTTGATGTTCCATGCAACGCATGGGCATCTTGCTAGTTGTTGCAGAAAGCCCATGTGTGTGTGAGAGAGAGGGGGAGTGGAGGAGGACGGAGTGCATGTGTGACAAAGACACAAGGAGTGTGTGTGCGATAGGTATCAGCTTAAAATGAGGCGATAGTGTGTGTGTGCACAATCGAGAGGGCGTGTCTCAAGAAAGGAAGAAAAATCTACATAGATACAAGGAGCGGGAGAGAGACATGTATGCGATGGTGGAAGCACGAGTGTGCGGGTGTATAAACCTATCTAGAGGCTAGCTAGTCAATAAATGTTTGTGAGAGAAATACGAGTCGGGGTGCGAAAGCGAGAGTTTTGTGTGTGAGAGAGAGAGAGACGGTAGTCGAGAAGGGGAGTGGAAGCAGGAGTTGTGTGTGTGTTTCTGTGAGAGAGAGAGAGGAGACGATAGTCGGGGTTGTCTGATCGGTAAACAAATGAATAATGTCAGTCTAGGATGGAGACGAAAAGGAGACCGCAACAAATGTTGTGTCTACAGGAGAGAGAGGGTAATTTTAGTGGTATGAGTCATATGTAGAGACATATAGGGTGCGTGAGAGAATCCCATAGAGAGAAAGATAAAGTGAAAGACGAGTGGAGACTGTGTGTGTGGCGGTAAAAAAGAAAGCTTAGGTACCGAGTGATACCAGAGAACAGTAGAGACGTGAGAGATAATGAAAACCGTGTAATGTATAATGATAGGGAGAGTGTGACACTTCTCAAGGGAGACGTTGAGAGACAATGTTTGCGAGGATAGGAGAAACATGAAGTGAGCATGCGGGTGAGCTGGAGAAAAGAGAGTGATAGCTACCTAAAGGAGCATGCATGCGAGAGAGATGGGCGTGAAAGGAGTGAACAAAAAAGGGATTCAAATATTTGAATTCAAGATGATGATACATGTAATCCATACTCAAACCAAAATTGATCTATCAAACATGCATACTCATTTGAATTCACGCACATCTATGTTATTTAATATGTAGATATTACTGATCCATACATTTTAGTAGAACATAATTTGGTTAAATTTTTTCGAATTCAACCTTAAGATTTCGAGATCATTGTATTTGTAAATCATATTATACATATAAAGGAGCAGAATTCTTTGTTGTGCTTTGGAAAGTATATATAAAAATGATGTATATAGAATGTAATTCCAATTGAAAATGGATCCCGCCCGAAAAAAAATAGAATACAAATGGGATTCGAATTGAGTTGGCACGGTAAACATGCACTCTGCAAAATTTGAACGAAGCTGGGAAAGTCGCAGTAACCGCCCAAAACCAAAATCTGCGAGATGGAAATCACTACTGCCTATCCCTGCCACGCAAAGCCTATCTGCTGGATTTCTATAGGTTTCGATAGGGGTAGGTTTGTAATTTCACCCAAACGTGACGTAACCGCCTCTCACCCGGATTCATACACGGTGGGCGCCAAAACACAGTGTGTCCTCGGCCGAAATCGACTCCCTCCCCGATTCATATTCATACACGGTGGGCGCCAAAAACAAACTCTCGTCGGCAATTATTCGGTGTATGCGAGATTACCGTCCTATCCCCAACCGACTAATGTTGTTGTGATGTAGTAGAAATTTGAAATGGGGGATAAGTTTGTAAATTTCCTCGCATTTGAGACAAGCGCGCCCTGAATACATGGTTCCCCCCTTCCTCTCTACCTCCCTTTTCCCCATTCGTACTTCGTGGGCGCCAAAACACCCTCTCCACCCCACCCTCCTCCGTCTGTCGCTGTCCGCCACCCCATCCACCGCCGTCCTCCTCCACCATGCCGGAGCTGATACCCCGACACCGCCGTCCGTTACAAGAGATCGACCTCTCTCATCCACGGCTTCGCACCGGGATCCTTGCATCCCGTCCTCTCGCTTCATCCCCGTCGTCGTCCACCTTGCCAGCGCCGCTCCTACATCCGTCTCATCCACCGCGCCCCACCGCCACCGTCTACCCTCCTAGATCTGCTTCCACGCCACCGACAGCCATCGCTACCGCAGCACCATCAAATTCTCAGCAGATGCGTACACGGCGTCGCACCAGAGGCGGTACTCTTTCGTATCTGCTCAACTTATTTATCGCAGCAAGAAAATAGATCTCCACTACTTTACTCTGATTTCTTGTCTTGGTTGCGAAGTTGCCTTTGTCCGGTTTGCACCTTCAGATCCGCCATGGCACGCTCAACACTATACTCCCAATGCTTGTGGTTTTCCCCTTTTATATTCCACACTAGTTAAATCACAATAGACTAAATTTCAAAATTAGGTTAGTCAACTTTTCAGAGCTCGCCGGAGTTCGCCGGTGCGATCGAATGGGCTCGGGTGGCTGTGGGGCCTCGCCGAATGAAGAAAACTCGACGCGGGTGGGGGTTGGGGCGGGGTGGGGGTGGCGGAGGAACACAGGCGGTGGGGGCCGGTGGTCCGGCCGACGGCCCGTGCGGTGTTCTGTATGGGAAGAATCAAAGACGAGGAAGAAGAAGGGTTAGGAGACGTATGATCTTCATCCAACCGCCTGAAATGGTCGAGAGACAGCTGGGAGTTGCATTCTTAATGCGCTCTGGTTCATCATGTGTGGGCACTGCGCAACCAACATTTTATTATCCAAAATCCGCTTCTTCTTCTTTACCATGTTCCTCTTCCGTTCTTCTTTAACATGTACTCTCTCCGTTCCTAAATATAAGTCTTTGTATAGATTCCACCATGGACTACATATGGAGCAAAATGAGTGAATCTACACTCTAAAATGTATCTGGATACATTTGTATGTGATCCATAGTGGAAATCTCTACCAAGACTTATATTTTGGAACGGAGGGAGTATGATAGTAGTATAGTATGTTCCTTGTACTAAAGATGAGCAGGGACATTTGCAGTGTAGAGGTCTATACGGTCGGTTGCGATGGACACTTTGAGCCTCTTTGATTCGTAGGATCTTGTAAACATAGGAATAGGATTTGTAGTGGCCTGCCCACTTGAATCCTATAAGAATAGCAAGGAAATGCGGGGAGCTGTGTCGCCTTTGAGAGTTACACTAATATTAACAGTACCGCACCTTCACTTGAAGAGAGCTGGTATCCGAAGCCTTTCTAGCCGTACCGGCAATACTAGCACATATATTCCAGCAAGTTCCACTTTGTTGATTTTACTCTGATGCTTAAGGTTTTCCCGTTATATCTACACTATGATCTGTGTAGCTGCTTTGTGTCACACTAGCAGCAGTCCACTCTTGAAGCTAAACACTGCAATGACTTACAAAATTGGCACCAAGGCATTGAGTGCCATTCTGGATGCAATGAAACTCATACGCTCCCCACCTGTTGATTCTTGTTCAGAATATGATCCTAATGACTATTCTAACCTCGAGGAGTCAAAGGCAGATGGCCTGTCCTGTTCACCCATCAAGGTGCCTGTTCTAATTTGGCAATGTTTTATTGATTGCAAGTATCTTGCATATGTTGTCTTGCATTTCTTCTACTTTGTTGCACCGCCATCTGCTTGGTTTACTCATCATATATGTCGAGATGCCATGCCCATCCATTATCAATACATATTCCATCTGTCATCATACCATGTTTTTCCACTCAAATGTTGTTCTTGTGCATCAGACATCAAAAAGGAAGAGGGTCATTGCCGAACCTGAAGGAGCACCAGCAAAGTCCTTGAAAAACGTGATGGTGCTAGAGAAATCAGACAGCACCCCACTTATATTGGTTGTACAACCAGTGACACAAAACGTAGGACCGACTCCAGCAGACTGTACCCATACTTCACTGGCCACACCACTAGCCCCACCACACAGGACCTACACTCCAGCAAAAGGTATACCAATTTCATTTGCCATAGCACCAGCTGTACCACAGAAAAATCCCACTCCAACAAAAAGTACAGCAAGTCCACCGGCCGAAGACCTATCCTAACTGCAGAGACGGCCAATTCCTGCAGATTGGAACCCCATTCCATTTATTCCCAGTTTAAAAGACAATGCTTTCAATGTTGTTAGGGACTACGTGCATATATTCCCATCATGGGAAGATTATTGTGAAGACAAACACCATTTTCACATCTTCCTGTCCAACTTATGTGTAAGTGCTATTATTCATGGTTATTATTTTCCTATTTTCTGCTGATTGAACACATCAATGATTTACATTACATTGTTGTAACTAGGCGAGGGTCAATCTGGATAGTCATGACGAGCAAAGCTTGCTTGTGCTTTTCAAGGAAGCATTGCAGCAGTATCGGTGTTACATGAGGAAATCACACTTTGATGGCAAGTCTATAAACGAATTTCCGGTGAAGTCTCTTGTTCTAAATTTAGAAGACATTGAATGGAAAAACCTTGTTATGCACTGGTCTCGTTCCCAGGATGAGGTACTGTCTATGAAATCACATGATAATTTGAACTTCTACTTTTCCGCATGTGCCTTACGGATCTTTTTTGCATGAAATCTACTCGAAGAAGAATTCTGGTTTGACAAGAACGACAGGATATCGCAAATATGTTGCCCGCTGCTTTGCTCTTGTTAGTACCTGCTGTCCTGTATCACTGTACTTGCATACATACCTGGTTCATTATGTGACAGTAGTATGCATGATAGCTTGCTTATCAATTGTTTGCTCCAAATTATCTGATCTGTATGAATGGTTACATTAGTGTAGAATATATCCAATGCTAATGTTTTTTAGCTCTGCATTATTCTTGTAAGTACATGCTGTCCTTTATCAGTGTACTTACAATGACAGGTAGTTGTTCATGTACCATCACTCTGCAGCTTATTTTCCTTTGCCCTCCATTTTCTACACATCAGATATATATTTACTCTTACCATAAGGTTGGTACTGAAGAAGTTTAGCTGTGTATTTTCTTGGCTGTACCTTTTTCATGTATCGCTGCACTTACATTTATAGCTACTTGGTTATGTAGCATCACTCTTCATCTTATCTTAAATATTCTCCATTTTTTCATATATTATCACATCTATATTAACTCTTAACAAAATGTAGAATAAAGGCAATGCTTTTGAAGAAGATTCTGTGGTAAACTTCTTGAATCCCCCCCCCATCAGCATGGACAAGGCCTTTATAGAGCCTGTCTTCACCAATAATGTAAGTTTGTCCATCTCAAGCCTTCAAACTTTGTTGTATATATTTGGTTAGGCATGACTGCAACAGCTATTTATTTTTGGTGTTTGCATCAAATTGCTTGTTTAAAGTTTATTATGTAGTTAATAAACAAAAGTTTGTCCTTTCTCAATTTAAGTTTTCAGTTGTACAACCAAGTTCCTTCTTCATACTATGCAAATTAAACTATACAGAGCAAGTGATCTTCTTTTGCACTGCATGTATGCTTCTGTTCTTCATCCGTAATCCAGTGGTGTGGTGAACCTACCCACTACAGCACAATGTCATATTCTGCAATGTCTTAACTATGAACAATCTCATATCATTCTACTATTATTTAAACCGTCTCTTTATTTGCCAATCTGAAATGGTATAAATTGACAACACACTAACCATTTATACTTATGAGTTCTTGATCTGTCATCCAGTGGTGTCATGAAGCTGCCAACTCCTTCACAATGTCATTCCTGCCATGTCTTGACCTAAACAATACCATATTGTGTTAATGCAATTTTAAACTGTGTCACTTTATTCGTCAGTAAGAAATGTGATGAAATTGTCAGCACTGATACTTTTATGTGCAAAACCTGTCATATGTCTGCTTGTTTATCTTTCAGAGTGGGGAAGATATAAGTGTTGAACAAGCGCAGTCTCATCATCTTGCTCAGCTTCTTGCGCTGCAGCTCCCCAGCAGGGCTAACCTTTCTTGAACTCTATTGAAGTGTTGTCGGTTTTGTATATTATTTTGTCGGCGTGTTTATTTGCACTGGTGGCGATCTTTGATGCCCAGTGTATGTAATCTGCTGTCTGCCTGTGCTTTATTATCATAGTGGCGAACTTTGATGCCCAGTTGAAAGCACAAGTGCTCCCTGGGTGGTTTTGGTAATTAATGTCAACATATCTCTTGTTGGACTAACACTTTTACCTAGTATGTTTCAGATAAGTTCAACAATGGAGTGGCATGGACTAGAGGATGTGGAATCCCTTCAAGATGCTAAGGACAAAGGATTGGCTCAAGCTTCAAGATCAAGACTCTACATTTTCTATTTTAGTGATCCAAGATCACATTGAGTCTAAAGGAAAAGCCAATACTATCAAGAGGGGATGAGGTGTTGCTTAATGGCTTGCTTGCTCAAAGTGCTTAGTGATATGCTCCAAAACCCTCAACTACCTTCCCACATCCACATATGGCCTAAACCAAAAGTCAAACTCGGCCCCACCGATTCTTTCTATCCGGCGCCACCGAGTTTCAAATGTCATAGCCACTGCCACAAACCCTAGGCAAATCGGTCTCACCAATAGGGATCTCGGTCTCACCGAGATGGGATTGTAATCTCTCTATTTCCCTTCGTAACGTTTCGGTCTTACCAAGATGAGCGATCGGGCCCACTGAGATTGCAATGTAAACTCTCTGTTTCCCTTTTGTAACATTTCGGTATCACCGAGATGAGCGAATCGGTCCCACCGAGTTTACCTAACCAACTCTCTGGTTAGCTTATTACCAAAATCGGTCCCACCGAGTTTGAGTAATCGGTCACAACGAGATTACGTTATGCCAAAACCCTAGCCATATCGGTCCTACCGAGTTGCATCTCAGTCCCACCGAAAATCCTAACGGTCACTAGGTTTGCTGAATCGGTCTGACCGAGTTTAATCATTCGGTCCCACCGAGTTTGGCTAATTGTGTGTAACCGTTAGATTTTGTGTGGAGGCTATATATACCCCTCCACCCACTCTTCATTCGTGGAGAGAGCCATCAGAACATACATACACTTCCAATACACATTTTCTGAGAGAGAACCACCTACACTTGTGTTGAGGTCAAGATATTCCATTCCAACCATATGAATCTTGATCTCTAGCCTTTCCCAAGTTGCTTTCCACTCAAATCTTCTTTCCACCAAATCCAAATCCTGTGAGAGAGAGTTGAGTGTTGGGGATGAAGGAAATATGCCCTAGAGGCAATAATAAAGTTATTATTTATTTCCTTATAATCATGATAAAGGTTTATTATTCATGCTAGAATTGTATTAACCGGAAACATAATACATGTGTGAATACATAGACAAACAAAGTGTCACTAGTATGCCTCTACTTGACTAGCTCATTAATCAAAGATGGTTATGTTTCCTAACCATGAACAATGAGTTGCTATTTGATTAACGGGGTCACATCATTAAGAGAATGATCTGATTGACATGACCCATTCCATTAGCTTAGCACCCGATCGTTTAGTATGTTGCTATTGCTTTCTTCATGACTTATACATGTTCCTATAACTATGAGATTATGCAACTCCCGTTTACCGGAGGAACACTTTGGGTACTACCAAACATCACAGCGTAACTGGGTGATTATAAAGGAGTACTACAGGTGTCTCCAAAGGTACATGTTGGGTTGGCGTATTTCGAGATTAGGTTTTGTCACTCCGATTGTCGGAGAGGTATCTCTGGGCCCTCTCGGTAATGCACATCACATAAGCCTTGCAAGCATTGCAACTAATGAGTTAGTTGCGGGATGATGTATTTACAGAACAAGTAAAGAGACTTGCCGATAACGAGATTGAACTAGGTATTGGATACCGACGATCGAATCTCGGGCAAGTAACATATCGATGACAAAGGGAACAACGTATGTTGTTATGCGGTCTGACCGGTAAAGATCTTCGTAGAATATGTAAGAGCCAATATGGGCATCCAGGTCCCGCTATTGGTTATTGACCGGAGACGTGTCTCGGTCATGTCTACATTGTTCTCGAACCCGTAGGGTCCGCACGCTTAAGGTTACGATGACAGTTATATTATGAGTTTATGCCTTTTGATATACCGAAGGTTGTTCGGAGTCCCGGATGTGATCACGGACATGACGAGGAGTCTCGAAATGGTCGAGACATAAAGATTGATATATTGGAAGCCTATGTTTGGATATCGGAAGTGTTCCGGGTGAAATCGGGATTTTACCGGAGTACCGGGAGGTTACCGGAACCCCCCGGGAGCTATATGGGCCTTAGTGGGCTTTAGTGGAAAGGAGAAAGGGGCAGCCCAAGGTGGCTGTGCGCCTCCCCCCTTCCCCTAGTCCTATTAGGACTAGGAGAGGTGGCCGGCCCCCTCTCTCTCTTTCCCCCCTCAAGGAGTCCTATTCCAACTAGGATTGGGGGGGGGGGAATCCTACTCCCAGAGGGAGTAGGACTCTCCTGGCGCGCCACACCTTGGCCGGCCAGCCTCCCCCCTCTAGTCCTTTATATACTGAGGCAGAGGCACCCTAGAACACACAAGTTGATCCACGTGATCTATTTCTTAGCCGTGTGCGGTGCCCCCAGCCACTATAGTCCTCGATAATACTATAGCGGAGTTTAGGCAAAGCCCTGCTGCTGTAGTACATCAAGATCGTCACCACGCCGTCGTGCTGACGGAACTCTTCCCCGACACTTTGCTGGATCGGAGTCCGGGGATCGTCATCGAGCTGAACGTGTGCTCGAACTCGGAGGTGTCGTAGTTTCGGTGCTTGATCGGTTGGATCGCGAAGACGTACGACTACTTCCTCTACGTTGTGTCATCGCTTCCGCAGTTGGTCTGCGTGGGTACGTAGACAGCACTCTCCCCTCTCATTGCTATGCATCACATGATCTTGCGTGTGCGTAGGAAAAAATTTCAAATTACTACGAAACCCAACAGTGGCATCCGAGCCTAGGTTATTTATGTTGATGTTATATGCACGAGTAGAACACAAGTGAGTTGTGGGCGATATAAGTCATACTGCCTACCAGCATGTCATACTTTGGTTCGGCGGCGTTGTTGGACGAGACGACCCGGACCAACATTACGCGTACGCTTACGCGAGACCGGTTCCCCCGACGTGCTTTGCACATAGGTGGCTTGCGGGCGACTATCTCTCCAACTTTAGTTGAACCAAGTATGGCTATGCCCGGTCCTTGCGAAGGTTAAAACGGAGTCTATTTGACAAACTATCATTGTGGTTTTGATGCGTAGGTGAGATTGGTTCTTGCTTAAGCCCGTAGCAGCCACGTAAAACTTGCAACAACAAAGTAGAGGACATCTAACTTGTTTTTGCAGGGCATGTTGTGATGTGATATGGTCAAGACATGATGCTGAATTTTATTGTATGAGATGATCATGTTTTGTAACCGAGTTATCGGCAACTGGCAGGAGCCATATGGTTGTCGCTTTATTGTATGCAATGCAATCGCGATGTAATGCTTTACTTTATTACTAAGCGGTAGTGATAGTCGTAGAAGCATAAGCTTGGCGAGACGACAACGATGCTACGATGGAGATCAAGGTGTCACGCCGGTAACGATGGTGATCACGACGGTGCTTCGGAGATGGAGATCACAAGCACAAGATGATGATGGCCATATCATATCGCTTATATTGATTGCATGTGATGTTTATCCTTTTATGCATCTTATCTTGCTTTGATTGACGGTAGCATTATAAGATGATCTCTCACTAAATTATCAAGAAGTGTTCTCCCTGAGTATGCACCGTTGCGAAAGTTCTTCGTGCTGAGACACCACGTGATGATCGGGTGTGATAGGTTCTACGTTCAAATACAACGGGTGCAAAACAGTTGCACACGCGGAATACTCAGGTTATACTTGACAAGCCAAGCATATACAGATATGGCCTCGGAACACGGAGACCGAAAGGTCGAGCGTGAATCATATAGTAGATATGATCAACATAAACGATGTTCACCATTGAAAACTACTCCATCTCACATGATGATCGGTTATGGTTTAGTTGATTTGGATCACGTAATCACTTAGAGGACTAGAGGGATGTCTATCTAAGTGGGAGTTCTTTAATTAATTTGATTAACTGAACTTAAATTTATCATGAAACTTAGTACCTGATTAGTATCTTGCTTGTTTATGTTTGATTGTAGATAGATGGCTCGTGTTGTTGTTCCGTTGAATTTTAATGCGTTCCTTAAGAAAGCAAAGTTGAAAGATGATGGTAGCAATTACACAGACTGGGTCCGTAACTTGAGGATTATCCTCATTGCTGCACAGAAGAATTGCATCCTGGAAGCACCGCTGGGTGCCAGGCCTGCTGCAGGAGCAACGCCGGATGTTATGAACGTCTGGCAGAGCAAAGCTGATGACTACTCGATAGTTCAGTGTGCCATGCTTTACGGCTTAGAATCGGGACTTCAACGACGTTTTGAACGTCATGGAGCATATGAGATGTTCCAGGAGTTGAAGTTAATATTTCAAGCAAATGCCCGGATTGAGAGATATGAAGTCTCCAATAAGTTCTATAGCTGCAAGATGGAGGAGAACAGTTCTGTCAGTGAGCATATACTCAAAATGTCTGGGTATAATAATCACTTGATTCAATTGGGAGTTAATCTTCCAGATGATTGTGTCATTGACAGAATTCTTCAATCACTGCCATCAAGCTACAAGAGCTTCGTGATGAACTATAATATGCAAGGGATGAACAAGACTATTCCCGAGCTCTTCGCAATGCTGAAAGCTACGGAGGTAGAAATCAAGAAGGAGCATCAAGTGTTGATGGTCAACAAGACCACTAGTTTCAAGAAAAAGGGCAATGGGAAGAAGAAGGGGAACTTCAAAAAGAACGGCAAGCAAGTTGCTACTCAAGAGAAGAAACCCAAACCTGGACCTAAGCCTGAAACTGAGTGCTTCTATTGCAAGCAGACTGGTCACTGGAAGCGGAACTGCCCCAAGTATTTGGCGGATAAGAAGGATGGCAAGGTGAACAAAGGTATATGTGATATACATGTTATTGATGTGTACCTTACTAATGCTCGCAGTAGTACCTGGGTATTTGATACTAGTTCTGTTGCTAATATTTGCAACTCGAAACAGGGACTACGGATTAAGCGAAGATTGGTTAAGGACGAGGTGACGATGCGCGTCGGAAACGGTTCCAAAGTCGATGTGATCGCAGTCGGCACGCTACCTCTACATCTACCTTCGGGATTAGTATTAGACCTAAATAATTGTTATTTGGTGCCAGCGTTAAGCATGAACATTATATCTGGATCTTGTTTGATGCGAGACGGTTATTCATTTAAATCAGAGAATAATGGTTGTTCTATTTATATGAGTAATATCTTTTATGGTCATGCACCCTTGAAGAGTGGTCTATTCTTGTTGAATCTCGATAGTAGTAACACACATATTCATAATGTTGAAGCCAAAAGATGCAGAGTTGATAATGAGAGTGCAACTTATTTGTGGCACTGCCATTTAGGTCATATCGGTGTAAAGCGCATGAAGAAACTCCATGCTGATGGGCTTTTGGAATCACTTGATTATGAATCAGTTGATGCTTGCGAACCATGCCTCATGGGCAAGATGACTAAGACTCTGTTCTTCGGAACAATGGAGCGAGCAACAGATTTGTTGGAAATCATACATACTGATGTATGTGGTCTGATAAATATTGAGGCTCGCGACAAGTATCATTATTTTCTGATCTTCACAGATGATTTGAGCAGATATGAGTATATCTACTTGATGAAACATAAGTCTGAAACATTTGAAAAGTTCAAAGAATTTCAGAGTGAAGTGAAAAATCATCGTAACAAGAAAATAAAGTTTCTACGATCTGATCGTAGAGAAGAGTATTTGAGTTACGAGTTTGGCCTTCAGTTTAAAACAATGTGAAATAGTTTCACTACTCACGCCACCTGGAACACCATAGTGTAATGGTGTGTCCGAATGTCATAACCGTACTTTATTAGATATAGTGCGATCTATGATGTCTCTTACTGATTTACCGCTATCGTTTTGGGGATACGCTCTAGAGACGGCCGCATTCACGTTAAATAGGGCACCATCAAAATCCGTTGAGACGACGCCTTATGAACTGTGGTTTGGCAAGAAACCAAAGTTGTCGTTTCTGAAAGTTTGGGGCTGCGATGCTTATGTGAAAAAGCTTCAATCTGATAAGCTCGAACCCAAATCAGAGAAATGTGTCTTCATAGGATATCCAAAGGAAACTATTGGATACACCTTCTATCACAGATCCGAAGGCAAGACTTTTGTTGCTAAATTCGGAAACTTTCTGGAGAAGGAGTTTCTCTCGAAAGAAGTGAGTGGGAGGAAAGTAGAACTTGACGAGGTAACTGTACCTGCTCCCTTACTGGAAAGTAGTACATCACAGAAAACTGTTCCAGTGACACCTACACCAGTTAGTGAGGAAGCTAATGATAATGATCATGAAACTTCAGACCAAGATACTACTGAACCTCGTAGATCAACCAGAGTAAGATCCACGCCAGAGTGGTATGGTAATCCTGTTCTGGAAGTCATGCTACTAGATCATGATGAACCTACGAACTATGAAGAAGCGATGGTGAGCCCAGATTCCGCAAAATGGCTCGAAGCCATGAAATCTGAGATGGGATCCATGTATGAGAACAAAGTATGGACTTTGGTTGACTTGCCCGATGATCGGCAAGCAATTGAGAATAAATGGATCTTCAAGAAGAAGACTGACGCTGACGATAATGTTACTATCTACAAAGCTCGACTTGTCGCAAAAGGTTTTCGACAAGTTCAAGGGGTTGACTACGATGAGACCTTCTCACCCGTAGCGATGCTTAAGTCTGTCTGAATCATGTTAGCAATTGCCGCATTTTATGATTATGAAATTTGGCAGATGGATGTCAAAAACTGCATTCCTGAATGGATTTTTGGAAGAAGAGTTGTATATGATGCAACCAGAAGGTTTTGTCGATCCAAAGGGAGCTAACAAAGTGTGCAAGCTCCAGCGATCCATTTATGGACTGGTGCAAGCCTCTCGGAGTTGGAATAAACGCTTTGATAGTGTGATCAAAGCATTTGGTTTTATACAGACTTTCGGAGAAGCCTGTATTTACAAGAAAGTGAGTGGGAGCTCTGTAGCATTTCTGATATTATATGTGGATGACATATTACTAATTGGAAATAATATAGAATTTCTGGATAGCATAAAGGGATACTTGAATAAGAGTTTTTCAATGAATGACCTCAGTGAAGCTGCTTACATATTAGGCATAAAGATCTATAGAGATAGATCAAGACGCTTAATTGGACTTTCACAAAGCACATACCTTGACAAGATTTTGAAGAAGTTCAAAATGGATCAAGCAAAGAAAGGATTCTTGCCTGTGTTACAAGGTGTGAAGTTGAGTAAGACTCAATGCCCGACCACTGCAGAAGATAGAGAGAATATGAAAGATGTTCCCTATGCATCAGCCATAGGATCTATCATGTATGCAATGCTGTGTACCAGACCCGATGTGTGCCTTGCTATAAGTCTAGCAGGGAGGTACCAAAGTAATCCAGGAGTGGATCACTGGACAGCGGTCAAGAACATCCTGAAATACCTGAAAAGGACTAAGGATATGTTTCTCGTATATGGAGGTGACAAAGAGCTCATCGTAAAAGGTTACGTTGATGCAAGCTTTGACACTGATCCGGACGATTCTAAATCGCAAACCAGATACGTGTTTACATTAAACGGTGGAGCTGTCAGTTGGTGCAGTTCTAAACAAAGCGTCGTAGCGGGATCTACATGTGAAGCGGAGTACATAGCTGCTTCGGAAGCAGCGAACGAAGGAGTCTGGATGTAGGAGTTCATATCCGATCTAGGTGTCATACCTAGTGCATCGGGTCCAATGAAAATCTTTTGTGACAATACTGGTGCAATTGCCTTGGCAAAGGAATCCAGATTTCAGAAGAGAACCAAACACATCAAGAGACGCTTCAATTCCATCCGGGATCTAGTCCAGGTGGGAGACATAGAGATTTGCAAGATACATACGGATCTGAATGTTGCAGACCCATTGACTAAGCCTCTTCCACGAGCAAAACATGATCAGCACCAAGGCTCCATGGGTGTTAGAATCATTACGGTGTAATCTAGATTATTGACTCTACTGCAAGTGGGAGACTAAAGGAAATATGCCCTAGAGGCAATAATAAAGTTATTATTTATTTCCTTATAATCATGATAAAGGTTTATTATTCATGCTAGAATTGTATTAACCGGAAACATAATACATGTGTGAATACATAGACAAACAAAGTGTCACTAGTATGCCTCTACTTGACTAGCTCGTTAATCAAAGATGGTTATGTTTCCTAACCATGAACAATGAGTTGTTATTTGATTAATGGGGTCACATCATTAAGAGAATGATCTGATTGACATGACCCATTCCATTAGCTTAGCACCCGATCATTTAGTATGTTGCTATTGCTTTCTTCATGACTTATACATGTTCCTATAACTATGAGATTATGCAACTCCCGTTTACTGGAGGAACACTTTGGGTACTACCAAACGTCACAACGTAACTGGGTGATTATAAAGGAGTACTACAGGTGTCTCCAAAGGTACATGTTGGGTTGGCGTATTTCGAGATTAGGTTTTGTAACTCCGATTGTCGGAGAGGTATCTCTGGGCCCTCTCGGTAATGCACATCACATAAGCCTTGCAAGCATTGCAACTAATGAGTTAGTTGCGGGATGATGTATTTACAGAACGAGTAAAGAGACTTGCAGATAACGAGATTGAACTAGGTATTGGATACCGACGATCGAATCTCGGGCAAGTAACATACCGATGACAAAGGGAACAACGTATGTTGTTATGCGGTCTGACCGGTAAAGATCTTCGTAGAATATGTAGGAGCCAATATGGGCATCCAGGTCCCGCTATTGGTTATTGAACGGAGACGTGTCTCGGTTATGTCTACATTGTTCTCGAACCCGTAGGGTCCGCACGCTTAAGGTTACGATGACAGTTATATTATGAGTTTATGCATTTTGATATACCGAAGGTTGTTCGGAGTCCCGGATGTGATCACGGACATGACGAGGAGTCTCGAAATGGTCGAGACATAAAGATTGATATATTGGAAGCCTATGTTTGGATATCGGAAGTGTTCCGGGTGAAATCGGGATTTTACCGGAGTACCGAGAGGTTACCGGAACCCCCCGGGAGCTATATGGGCCTTAGTGGGCTTTAGTGGAAAGGAGAAAGGGGCAGCCCAAGGTGGCTGTGCGCCTCCCCCCTTCCCCTAGTCCTATTAGGACTAGGAGAGGTGGCCGGCCCCCTCTCTCTCTCCCCCCTCAAGGAGTCCTATTCCAACTAGGATTGGGGGGGGGGGGGAATCCTACTCCCAGAGGGAGTAGGACTCTCCTGGCGCGCCACACCTTGGCCGGCCAGCCTCCCCCCCTCTAGTCCTTTATATACTGAGGCAGAGGCACCCTAGAACACACAAGTTGATCCACGTGATCTATTTCTTAGCCGTGTGCGGTGCCCCCAGCCACTATAGTCCTCGATAATACTGTAGCGGAGTTTAGGCGAAGCCCTGCTGCTGTAGTACATCAAGATCGTCACCATGCCGTCGTGCTGACGGAACTCTTCCCCGACACTTTGCTGGATCGGAGTCCGGGGATCGTCATCAAGCTGAACGTGTGCTCGAACTCGGAGGTGTCGTAGTTTCGGTGCTTGATCGGTTGGATCGCGAAGACGTACGACTACTTCCTCTACGTTGTGTCATCGCTTCCACAGTCGGTCTGCGTGGGTACATAGATAGCACTCTCCCCTCTCGTTGCTATGCATCACATGATCTTGCGTGTGCGTAGGAAATTTTTTGAAATTACTACGAAACCCAACAGGGGAGACTATCATTTGAAGCACAAGAGAAAGGGGTTCATCATCAACACACCATTTGTTAATTCTTGGAGAGTGGTTCTCCTAGATTGGCTAGGTGTCACTTGGGAGCCTCCGACAAGACTGTGGAGTTGAACCAAGGAGTTTGTAAGGGAAAGAAGATCACCTACTTCGTGAAGATCTACCGCTAGTGAGGCAAGTCCTTCGTGGGAGACGGCCGTGATGGAATAGACAAGGTTGCTTCTTCGTGGAACCTTCGTCGGTGGAGCCCTCCGTGGACTCGCGCAACCGTTACCCTGCGTGGGTTGAAGTCTCCATCAACGTGGATGTACGATAGCACCACCTATCGGAACCACGACAAAAACATCCGTGTCTCCAATTGCGTTTGAATACTCCAAACCCTTCTCTTTACATTCTTGCAAGTTGCATGCTTTACTTTTCGCTGCTCATATACCCATTGCATGCTTGCTTGATATGTATTGTGTTTGTTAAACTTGTGCTTAAACTCCACTTAAACTTAAGAATATTAAAAACTGCAACTTTTGGCACTTAGTGTCTAATCACCCCCCCCCCTCTAGACACCTCTTCTCGGTCCTTTCAATTGGTATCAGAGCATTGGTCTCCATTGCCTTGGTTTAAACACCATTGGAGGAAGATGGATGTGTCTACTTTGGGGAGTCTTAGACATAGAGTGCATATTCTTGATGGAGAGTATTTTCATGAGTGGAAAAATGAAATGCTTGAGATTTTCAATGAATATCACTTGAACAAGTATATTGCTAGCCCTTGTGCACCTCATGTTGATCCCATGCATCCTGCCCTTGATGAATCAATTGACATGATTCACAATCTTAGAACTGTTGAGCTCATCATTAGAGGCTTGCCTAGAAACTTGATTAGATGTTTGCCTACCCTCAAGTGTGCCTACACCATATGGAAATTTCTTGAGGAACTCTTTCCTAATTACTCCTTGAAAGATCCAGATGAAATCCTCCATAAGTCTATTGCTTTGATTAAGATGAGTTCCAATGATCCCAAATTTGGTGACTGCTTATTTGAGCTTACTAATCTTATGAGTGCCAAAGGAGATGTTGGAATCATTAGCAATATCATTTCCAGAGCTATTAGAATTCATAAAAATAACTATAGAAATGATCATTTATCTAATGAATTGCCCTCTCTAGGAATTGATCAATCTCAAGATGATGTTGAACATGAATACTTGGATGAGGATGATGACGATGATGATGATGATGATGATGATGATGATAGTGACTATGATCTCGATGATGCGATGAGACACTTTGGTCTTATGGAAAATCTTCGCGGCTACATGGCTGGAGGAAAGGAATGGGTCATTGATAGTGGATGTACTGATCATATGACCAGAGATAAAGACATGTTCCGTGAGCTTGCTGAAAATGACGACCCTCGAAAGTATGTCACTTTTGGTGATAATTCAAAGGGTAAGGTGGTTGGCCTTGGTAAGGTGGCCATCTCAGATGATAGCTCCATACAAAATGTCATGCTCGTTGAATCTCTTGGCTACAACTTACTTTCAGTATCTAGACTTGCTGATTTCAGTTTCAATGTCCTATTTACTGAAGTAGACTGCCAAGTGTTTCTTAGAGATAATCATAAAATGGTCTTTACCGGTATACGTAGAGGAGATCTTTACATTGTTGATTTCACTAAAAAGGCTCAACCTAAAACTTGCTTAATTGCTAAATCTTCTAAAGGCTGGTTGTGTCATACAAGACTAGGTCACGTTGGTATGCGAAATCTTGATAAGCTTACTAAAGGTGATCATATCCTTGGAATAAAAGATGTCATATTTGACAAGGATAGACTTTGTAGTGCTTGTCAAGCAGGGAAACAAGTTGGAGGAAGTCACCGCGTGAAGAACATCATGACCACAAGAAGACCAGTCGAGCTACTTCACATGGATCTCTTTGGTCCAAATGCCTACAAGAGTCTCGGTGGTAACTCATTTGGTCTAGTCATAGTTGATGATTTTTCAAGATTTACGTGGGTGTTCTTTCTTGATGACAAATCACAGGTCCAAAAGATCTTCAAAAACTTTGCTAGGAAGGCCCAAAATCGGTTTAACGTGAAGATCAAGAAGGTTCGGAGCGACAATGGAACGGAGTTCAAGAACGCAAATGTGGACACCTTTCTTGACGAAGAAGGGATTTCACATGAGTTCTCGGCTACGTACACACCTCAACAAAATGGAGTTTTTGAAAGGAAGAACCGGACTCTTATCGAGATGTGTAAGTGCATCTAGTGCCACCCCTAGTTGGTTTTGGAGTATTGACGACAAACCTAGTTGAGGGACTAATGTGTTTGTGAGAATTGCAGGATAACACAGGTAGAAGTCCCTCATTGATTCGGTTTTACTACCAGAGATGACCCCTAAAAATGTATGAAGACATTGAAGCCAAGGGTGGTATATGAAGATATTCACATTGAAGACTATGACAAAAGAAGACACGTTATGAAGCCTATGGAGCTCGAAGACTTAGATCTTTCGTAGTTCTTTTTCTTTTGTGTTGAGTCATAGGAACCACCGTACTGTTAAGTGGGGTCCAGGAGAACCAGTCAGAATGACTGAAGTGATGCCTAAACCAAAAACCTATGTCTTCGAGTGAAGACAATGAGAGCGAATCTTGTCCAGAGCCGGACAAGTCAGCTTTGCTTGTAGCCCAAGTAAAGTTGCCATGAGAGTTTGAAATCTGACCGTTGAGACACGTGTCAGTTCCTTAGTGACCCAGGGTCATTTCGGACAAACCAGGTCGGGTTGCCAAGTGGCTATAAATAGCCCACCCCCTACAACCATAAATGGTTGGCTGCTCAGATTTCAGTGCACGGCTTTTGTCATTTGAGAGCAACCCACCTTGAAGCCTTTGAGAGAAAATTCCTAGCGAGGAGAAAAGCCCTAACCACCCAGAGCCAGAGAACATTGTGCATCACTTAAGTCTTCTTGTCTGTGTGATCTGAAGACTTATTACACTTGAGGACTGTGAATCCTCCAGACGGTTAGGCGTCGCGTTCAGAGCATCCAAGAGACATTGTGGATTGCCAGTGAACAAAGTCTGTGAAGGTTTGGGAGTCTACCTTGAAGACTTACCAGAGTGATTGGGCGAGGACTATGTGACCTTAGCTCAAGGAGAATACGGTGAGGACTTGGTGTCCTGAGCTGCGTGTTCAGGACTGGGTGTCCGGGGCTGTGTGTCCTAAGGTTTAAATACCTAGCCGCTCCAACCAGACGTACAGTTGTCACAGCAACTGGAACTGGTCCAACACATCATTGTCTTCAACGAGTCACCTGTTTCATCTTCACTTCCTTTTTCTTATTGTTACTCATTGTGAAGCCATTGCATGCCTGCTCTATCGTTTGTCTTCACAACGTGAATGTATGATTTGTTTGGCTTCATAACTTCATAACTTCTTCCTACCTGATCCTTATTACACTGCAGCTGTTTGTCTTTGTGCTTTCACTCTATTGAATACTTGACCATGGCTTGCCTAGTGTAATCTAACTTCCGCTACATAGTAATAGGCAAAATCTTCGCTGTTTGTCTTCATAACTCCCACGTTTTGAAGACTTTCATAAAAATCGCCTATTCACCCCCCCCCCTCTAGTCGATATAACGCACTTTCAAGATGGCAAGAACGATGCTTGATGAGTACAAAATGCCAAAGCACTTTTGGGCGGAAGCGGTTGAGACAGCTTGTCATGCAACAAATCGCTTGTATCTTCACAAGCTACTCGGCAAGACGGCATACGAGCTCCTCACCGGTAACAAACCCCAAGTTGGATACTTTCGAGTATTTGGCTCAAAGTGCTACATTCTTGATAAGCATCGTCGTTCTAAATTTGCTCCTAAATCTCATGAAGGTTTCCTACTTGGTTATGGCTCAAACTCTCACACTTACCGTGTCTACAACAATTTCACCCGAAAGGTTGAAGAGACGGTAGATGTGAAGTTTGATGAATCTAACGGCTCGCAAGTAGAGCAATTGTCGATTGATGTAGGAGACAAAGACCCTTCGGAAGCAATTCAAGACTTGTCCATTGGCAAGATTCGTCCAACGGAAGTGAAGGAGAGTACCTCGTTCGTCCAAGTGGAAGCTTCTACCTCACGACAAGGTGAACCAAGAGTTGATACGGAAGCATCCACAAGTGGGACACGCCAAGATGAAGAAAACGAGGAAGCGCACCAAGATGAACATCAACAACCTCCTTCTCCACCACGACAAGAGAACGACAACGTCAACAATGAAGAAGGCCAAGAAGAAGCACAAGATGAAGAGGATGTTCCACCCTGACCCAACGAAAAGCTTTCATGAGTTCGAGCAAGAATTTCTAAGGATCATCCCATCGAGCAAATCTACAATGATATCCAAACCGGGAGAATCACTCGCTCTAAAACTCGTTTAGCTAACTTTTGTGAACATTACTCATTCATCTCTAGCATTGAACCTGTGAAGGTTGAAGAAGCATTGGAGGATCCGGACTGGATAAACGCTATGCATGAAGAGCTACACAACTTTGAGAGAAATCAAGTGTGGACATTGGTCGAGAAGTCCGACAACAACCACAACATCATTGGTACCAAATGGGTGTTTCGCAACAAGCAAGATGAAGATGGAAAAGTGGTTCGCAACAAAGCACGTCTCGTCGCCCAAGGCTACACACAAGTTGAAGGTATGGACTATGGTGAGACATATGCTCCCGTTGCTAGACTTGAGTCCATTCGCATCTTACTTGCTTATGCTAATCACCATGATATCACCTTGTACCAAATGGACATTAAAAGTGCTTTTCTAAATGGCAAAATTGAGGAAGAAGTTTATGTTAAGCAACCTCCCGGCTTCATCAATCCTAAGAAACCTAATCATGTTTACAAACTTCACAAAGCCCTTTATGGTCTTAAACAAGCTCCTAGAGCATGGTATAAATGCTTGACCAAGTTCCTTATTGAAAAAGGCTTTGAAATTGGTAAAATTGATTCTACTCTTTTTACTAAAAGAGTTAATGGAGAACTATTTGTGTGCCAAATTTATGTTGATGATATCATATTTGGTTCAACTAACCCTCATTTTAGTGAGAAGTTTGGAAAGCTAATGTCGGAGAAGTTTGAGATGTCTATGATGAGTGAACTCAAATTCTTTCTCGGTTTGCAAATCAAGCAAACTAAGGAAGGTACCTTTGTCTCTCAAACGAAGTACACCAAGGACTTATTCAAGAAGTTCAATATGCAAGAATGCAAAGGTATGACTACACCCATGCCTACTAGTGGACATCTTGATTTGACCAAAGATGGTGAACCGGTTGATCAAAAGGTTTATCGCTCTATGATTGGTTCATTGTTATATCTATGTGCCTCTCGTCCCGATATTATGCTAAGTGTGTGCATGTGTGCACGATATCAAGCTGCTCCTAAAGAGTGTCATCTTAAGGCTGTGAAAAGGATAGTGAGATACCTAATCCATACACCAAATTTTGGCATTTGGTATCCCAAGAGGTCCTCTTTTGATCTTGTTGGCTACTCCGATTCGGACTATGCCGGAGACAAGATTGATAGAAAATCCACTTCGGGTACTTGTCAATTCCTTGGTAGATCTCTTGTGTCTTGGTCTTCCAAGAAACAAAACTCGGTATCCTTATACACCGCCGAAGCGGAATACATTGCCGCTGGTTCATGTTGTGCTCAATTACTTTGGATGACCCAAACTCTTAAAGATTATGGGATATATGTGAAACATGTTCCATTGCTATGTGACAATGAAAGTGCTATTAAGATTTCTCACAATCCCGTGCAACATTCTCGAACTAAGCATATTGAAGTTCGTCATCATTTCATACGAGATCATGTTTCAAAAGGGGACATTAACCTTAAGCACGTTCGCACCGATAAGCAATTGGCGGATATATTCACTAAACCACTTGATGAGAAAGTGTTTTGCAGGTTGAGAGGTGAATTGAACATCATTGATGCTTCAAACTTGGAGTAGGAACTCCATTTGATACATGCGGGGCATGAGCCTATGACTAATCCTCGATATTTGTCTTATGATGCTATTCATATGTCTTGGATATATTTGTACCTTGCATGGTATCTAACCCGTGTGGGTACTTGGATGAATCTAAATCTATGAGATTGCCACACACTCACATATTGAGCAATTTCTACATCACCAAGTCTCTACACAATGGTGGTTGAAGACAAGGAAGCACGAAACCATTCAAACATATGCTTTAGCAAATTCTATGTTGAGTCTCATGATTGTCATGTTGGATACACAAGTGCTCTTCCTTGCAAAGCTAACCCATGTAGGTAGATGAACTCAAACTCCAAGTGGTGCTCCCAACCCTTGATGAACTACATCAACCTTGAGCAACCCACACAAGTTCAACAACATGAGCAAGATCAACACCACCACCCAAGGTATGTTATTCCATCTTAGAGAAGCTTTAATCCAAGTCATGAGTCAAAGCAACTCGACAAGATGTGAATACATCAAAAGGCTTAAATGAAAAATGGTAACTTCATTTTGAGCTTAAACGATGAGTATGACCTATGATCAAGTGCTCTCACTTGACTCCTAAGTCAATATCCTCTAACATAGGTGACTTTGTCGCTGACCATTTCTAGATGAAGTTCTCTAGTGCTTCTCCGTGCTTTTGCATTTGCATATTTGTTTCCCCTTTCAAAAAAACTTCATCTAGAACTTTTAGTTTCTTTTCTTTCCTTTTTTTCTGCATTTTCTGCATCCAATTCATTGCAAATCTTTCAGTAAATTCCTTGCATATCCTTGTGAGATCTTACTTGTCTAGTGAGCTGAGGTGACAAGTGGTTTCACTCTAATGAACTCGGTCACACCGGTTTGTTCTCTTCGGCCCAACCGAAATCTTTCGGTGCAACTGAAGCACACAACTCGGAGTCACCGATTCCACCACAGGAAAACCAACTTGCCACTTATTCCTGATTTCTGTTTGCTCCAGCTCCACTCAATGATTCTTGTCCTCTACCAGCATCATATTAGACATGCTGCTTTGCTCTGTGACTCAAGGACCAACCCATTTGTATCACATGTCCAGAAGAGCCCTTCTTGGAAATTGATGTCAAAGGGGGAGAGAGAGATCACATCAAATCTTAATCCTTCCTATAGGGGGAGAAAGAGAGAATACTCAGGGGGGAGAGTTTCTCAACTAGGAGAAAGTAAAATCATCAAAGACCCCAGATGCTTGGTGTTCAAGAGGAGAGATGTCACATGTCTTTAAGAGGGGAAAGACATGTTTGGTTGCTTGCTTTAGCTCAAGCTCTCTTGTTTCCTTTTTTGTTGCTCTGATTTTCTGTTCCCTATCTTCTCCCAATATCCCATGCAGATTCAGGGGGAGCAAGACATCTAAGGGAAGGAAATCTCTGATTTTATTGCATATCTTTACCTTTGGGGACATGTCTATATCCAATGTGGTACTTAGTACTCACTCTACATGTCATCCCAGTCTTGGTTCTCTTGTGGTTTCTCTTGCTTGCTCTGGTCAGTAGGTGTATCTGTGTTATTTAACCTTGTTTGCGCAGGTTCATCCCATCCTAAGCCAACTCAAGACCACAAGGTAAGTATATGCATCACAGTCATGTGAATGAGAAGTTCTTGCTGATGTACATACTGTTTGCAAGAAGGACTCATGAGCATGAAGGTACATTTCTCACATTCACATCATTTGCTTTGGTGCATATAGCCAAGATACATGTAACACATTGCTTACTCTCTCATGTTTACGCATTCACATGCTCTTATATTCAATATTCACATGATTGCATACATGTAGGGGGAGCCTATGCATGTTACATGTCTTTCCAAAGCTTTACGTGCTATTATCTATATCTTTATCTAAAGCTTTGATGTATGTTGTCATCAATTACCAAAAAGGGGGAGATTGAAAGCACAAGTGCTCCCTGGGTGGTTTTGGTAATTAATGTCAACATATCTCTTGTTGGACTAACACTTTTACCTAGTATGTTTCAGAAAAGTTCAACAATGGAGTGGCATGGACTAGAGGATGTGGAACCCCTTCAAGATGCTAAGGACATAGGATTGGCTCAAGATTCAAGATCAAGACTCTACATTTTCTATTTTAGTGATCCAAGATCACATTGAGTCTATAGGAAAAGCCAATACTATCAAGAGGGGATGAGGTGTTGCTTAATGGCTTGCTTGCTCAAAGTGCTTAGTGATATGCTCCAAAACCCTCAACTACCTTCCCACATCCACATATGACCTAAACCAAAAGTCAAACTCGGCCCCACCGATTCTTTATATCCGGCGCCACCGAGTTTCAAATGTCATAGCCACTGCCACAAACCCTAGGCAAATCGGTCTCACCAATAGGGATCTCGGTCTCACCGAGATGGGATTGTAATCTCTCTGTTTCCCTTCGTAACGTTCTGGTCCTACTGAGATGAGCGATCGGGCCCACTGAGATTGCAATGTAAACTCTCTGTTTCCCTTTTGTAACATTTCGGTATCACCGAGATGAGCGAATCGGTCCCACCGAGTTTACCTGACCAACTCTCTGGTTAGCTTATTACCAAAATCAGTCCCACCGAGTTTGAGTAATCGGTCACACCGAGATTACGTTATGCCCTAACCCTAACCATATTGGTCCTACCGAGTTGCATCTCAGTCCCACCGAAAATCCTAATGGTCACTAGGTTTGCTGAATCGGTCCGACCGAGTTTAATCATTCGGTCCCACCGAGTTTGGCAAATTGTGTGTAACAGTTAGATTTTGTGTGGAGGCTATATATACCCCTCCACCCACTCTTCATTTGTGGAGAGAGCCATCAGAACATACATACACTTCCAATACACATTTTCTGAGAGAGAACCACCTACACTTGTGTTGAGGTCAAGATATTCCATTCCAACCATATGAATCTTGATCTCTAGCCTTTCCCAAGTTGCTTTCCACTCAAATCTTCTTTCCACCAAATCCAAATCATGTGAGAGAGAGTTGAGTGTTGGGGAGACTATCATTTAAAGCACAAGAGCAAGGGGTTCATCATCAACACACCATTTCTTACTTCTTGGAGAGTGGTGTCTCCTAGATTGGCTAGGTGTCACTTGGGAGCCTCTGACAAGACTGTGGAGTTGAAAGAAGGAGTTTGACAGGGCAAGAAGATCGCCTACTTCGTGAAGATCTACCGCTAGTGAGGCAAGTCCTTCGTGGGCGATGGCCGTGATGGAATAGACAAGGTTGCTTCTTCGTGGACCCTTCGTGGGTGGAGCCCTCCGTGGACTCGCGCAACCGTTACCCTCCGTGGGTTGAAGTCTCCATCAACGTGGATGTACGATAGCACCACCTATCGGAACCACGACAAAAACATCCGTGTCTCCAATTGCGTTTGAATACTCCAAACCCTTCTCTTTACATTCTTGCAAGTTGCATGCTTTACTTTCCGCTGCTCATATACTCACTGCATGCTTGCTTGATCTGTATTGTGTTTGTTAAACTTGGTCTTTTCGAAGAACAAGGAAGATCATGCCAAGCACTTGCGTTTGGTACTCGATAAACTGAGGGAACACAAGTTCTACGCCAAGTTCTCCAAGTGCGAATTTTGGCTCGATGAGGTTCTTTATCTTGGTCATATCATCTCTGCCAAAGGCATTGCGGTGAATCCTAAGAAGGTGTCTGCAATTGTGAATTGGGAACCACCTCAGAACGTGAAGCAACTCCGTAGCTTCCTCGGTCTCGCAAGCTACTATCGAAGATTCGTTGAAAATTTTTCTAAGATCGTGAAGCCTCTCTCAAATCTTCTCCAGAAGCACGTCAAGTACATTTGGACTCCGGAGTGTGACATTTCTTTCAACACTTTGAAAGAGAAATTGGTCACTGCTCCAGTTCTGACTCCTCCTGATGAATCCAAGTCGTACAAGGTCTTTTGTGATGCCTCTCTCCAAGGTCTTGGCGCAGTGTTGATGCAAGAGAAGAAAGTTGTGGCTTATACCTCTCGCTAGTTGAAGCCCAACGAGAAGAACTACCCCACTCATGATCTCGAGTTGGCGGCAGTTGTGCATGCTCTTTTGACTTGGAGACATCTCTTATTGGGAAGAAAAGTGGACATTTTCACTGATCACAAGAGTCTCAAGTACATCTTCACTCAGCCTAATCTCAACCTCAGGCAAACTCGATGGGTCGAAATGATTCAAGAGTATAATCTGAGTATCGAGTATACTCCAGGCAAGGCCAATGTGATTGCTGACGCATTGAGCAGGAAGGCTTATTGCAACAGTCTGATTCTCAAGCCTTATCAACCCGGGCTTTGTGAAGCTTTCCGAAAATTTAATCTGCAAGTTGTTCCTCAAGGTTTCCTCGCCAACCTTCAAGTCTCTCCTACCTTGGAAGACCAGATTCGCCAAGATCAGCTTCTTGATGCTATGGTGAAAAAGGTGAAGATTGGCATTGCCAAGAGTCAACCCAAGTACAAGTGCTACCGCCTTGATGACAAGGATACTCTCTTCTTCGAGGATCGTATTGTTGTGCCCAAAGGTGACCTTCATAAAGTGATCATGAACGAGGCTCACAATTCTCTCCTCTCCATCCACCCTGGGAGCACGAAGATGTATCAGGACCTCAAGCAGGCTTATTGGTGGACTCGAATGAAGCGTGAGATTGCTCAGTTCGTGAATGAATGTGATGTCTGCAGAAGAGTGAAGGTAGAACACCAAAGGCCAGCTGGTTTCCTCCAACCTCTTGCCATTCCAGAATGGAAGTTTGACCACATTGAGATGGACTTCGTGACTGGGTTGCCAAAGTCCAAGCGTGGCAATGATGCCATATTCGTGGTCATCGACAAACTCACTAAAGTGGCTCACTTTCTGCCTATCAAAGAGTCAATCACTGCAGCTCAATTGGCGGAACTCTATACCTCTCGAATTGTCTCTCTGCACGGTATTCCACAAGTGATCTCTTCAGATCGTGGCAGCATCTTTACCTCCATGTTTTGGGATTCTTTTCATAAGGCCATGGGCACCAACATCCGCTTCAGCACAGCTTTCCATCCTCAAACTAGCGGTCAAGTCGAGCGTGTCAACCAGATTCTTGAAGATATGCTCAGGGCTTGTGTGATCTCCTTTGGCATGAAGTGGGAGGATTGTCTTCCTTATGCTGAATTCTCCTACAACAACAGTTTTCAAGCAAGTTCAGGCAAGGCCCCATTTGAAATTCTGTATGGCAGGAAGTGCCATACCCCTCTCAACTGGTCTGAAACCGGCGAACGCTTTTGGGTAATGACTTAATCACAGAGGCAGAGGAAATGTGCAAAGTCATTCGAGATAACCTCAAAGCAGCCCAATCCCGCCAGAAGAGCTACTATGATGGTAAGCACCGTGATTTAGTTTTTGAGATCGGAGATCATGTTTACCTCCGCGTCTCTCCTATGAAAGGTACTCGTCGCTTCGGTATCAAAGGGAAGCTTGCCCCTAGATACGTGGGACCTTTCAAGATCGTCAGCAAGAGAGGCGATCTCGCCTATCAACTCGAGCTTCCTTCAAACTTTGCAAATGTTCATGACGTGTTCCATGTCTCTCAGCTCCAAAAGTGCTTCAAGACTCCTGACCGCACCGTCAACTTCGAAGACATTGAGCTCCAAGAAGATCTCTCTTATCGTGAGCACCCCGTTGCTATTCTTGAAGAGACTGAACGCAAGACTCGCAACAAGTTAATCAAATTCCTCAAAGTCAAGTGGTCACACCATTCCGACCGTGAAGCTACCTGGGAATGCGAGGATCACCTCCGTTCTGAGTACCCGGCGTTCTTTCAGTCCTAGATCTCGGGACGAGATCCTTTCGTAGTGGTGGAGTGTTGTAACACCCCGGATATGTTTTTCCCAATATGTACTCCAACTCTTGCCGTTTCCGGCCTTAAGTTATTTTATTTTCTCGGGTTCGGGTTTTTGTCTCCATGTGTTGTTGTCGTTGTCATGCATCTCATATCATGTCATCATGTGCATTGCATTTGCATACGTGTTCATCTCATGCATTCGAGCATTTTCCCCGTTGTCCGTTTTGCATTCCGGCGCTTCGTTCTCCTCCGGTGATCATTTCTACATTTCTTTCGTGTGCAGGGATTAAACATTTACGGATTGGACCGAGACTTTCCAAGCGGCCTTGGTTTACTACCGGTAGACCGCCTGTCAAGTTTCGTACCATTTGGACTTCGTTTGATACTCCAACGGTTAACCGAGGGACCGAAAAGGCCTCGTGTGTGTTGCAGCCCAACACCCCTCCAAGTTGGCCCAAAACCTACCAAAACCCTCTCCATCATCTAGAGTGTTCTATCACAATCGCGTGGCCGAAAACCGCACCTCATTTGGGCACTCCTAGCTCCCTCTATGCCTATTTAAAGACACCCCCGAAAATCTCCTTCTCCTTCCCCCGGAAAAAAACCCTAGATCCAAATCATCATCGCGCGCCGCCGGACAGAGCCGCCACCAACGAACACGTCCGGATCCGCCCCGTCGCCGCCACATGGCGCTCCGCCACTCGCCCGCCGAGCCGCCCCACTTCGCCGGCCCGCTCGGCCCGGGGAGGCCCCCGAGGCCCGCGCCTCGCCGCCGCCGCGCCCGGCTCGCCCCGCCACCTCTTCCCCGCACCCGGTGACCGGAGCCGCCGCCCTCCATCTCCGGCCGCCGCCACCGGAGTTCCGCTGCCCCGCCGCCAAGTTCGCCGCCACCCGGCCGCCGAGAGCCGCCCGCCGTCGTCCGCCGTCCCTCGTCATCCGCACCGCCCCAAGACCGGCAAGTCCCTCTCCGTCGCTTCTCCTCTGTACTCCGGCGAGCTCCAAGCCGCTCCGGCGAACCTCGAAGTCCGTGCTCCGGCGAGATCCGATCTGGATCTGGAAACCCTAGGGTTGACCCCTTGTTTTTCTTCTAAGTCTTCAGTTTATTTAACTATTTTCATCATGGTGTATCTCCGCATCCGTAGCTCCATTTTGGGCATATAGCATATCAAAATGTTCATCTCAGAGAGTACATCATTTCATCTCATTGCATCATTTTCATTTGAGTTCATCTTGATGCCCGAAATGCTGTTGGAAGAGTGCTATTTGAGATAATTGTCAGATCTGCTGCTCCAATTAGATATTTGTCATTTTTGCCATGATTATTGTGTGCATGATATGCCCCTGAGCTCTACATGAGTTTTGTTATATGTTTTGCCATCTATCCAGAGGTGAAACCCGTGTATTTTTGTGATGTGTGTGGTGACTAGCACAAGCTTGCAAAGTGGAGCATTCGTTAATGTTGATTTCAGGGACTTAGCATTTCCACTAAGTCCTTGATCTGTTTATCTCATTATGCCATATGTTCATGTTGTTTGCTAGTGATCCGTGCCTCTTTTGAGGATGATCAGTAAGGATGTTTTGTTAATCTTTTAGTGCTCTATCCATTCATTTCCTTGTTTGCAATTATGAAGCACCCTAGCTTGAGTCAATCAAGCACTACTTTTGCCATTTCGTGAATCTGGGCAGAATGTCTACTTGTTAGCGATTTTGCCGAGGATGTTGTAGTTGATCCGTGCATGCTATGTTATTGTTCTTGCCATGTCTAGCTTGTATTTTGTGTATTATTGATGGGTGTATGCTTAGATTGTCATGCCTTGCTCTGTAGTGAGTGCATCGAGCTCGTAAACATGCCTACTTGATAACTGTTTCAGCATGCTCCAGTTTTCACTAAGTCTGTGATCTGATTATGTTTTTGCCATGTTCACATGCTTGCAAATGTATTTTCGGATCCCTTTTGGCTCAAGGTCACTAAGGGACTTTTGTTAAGCTCTTTGAGTAGCTCCATGCCATGCTTTACTTTTCCATGTTCAGGTCCTGTAGCATATATTTTTCATGCTCCAAAGTGTGCTATCTGATCTGAAATTCCAGACAAGTGTTAATTTCACTAAGTCTGAAATCTGTTTACCAAATGCATTTTTTCCATGCTTGTTTGAACCTGTTAATGGATGAATTGGCCGTAGCTCAGTGCTAGTATTTTGTTAAGCATCATGAATGGATCGCTGCCATGTATTTTGATGCCATGTTTGGGTGCTGTAGCATGTTCATCTTGTTGCATTTAGATGGCTACTTGCTGTAAATCGCAGAACGTGGTCATATTTGAATTGCTTGCCATTCCCAAACCGTAACTCCGATTCCGGCGTTCTTTATATCGTTTTCATGCGATTTCTTCTCATCTTTCTAGTGGAACACTTGGATTTCCAATTTGAGGCCAGGTTCATTCATTCCTTGTCAAATCTTGCATATGCATCACATATTGCATCCCGCATAGCATACCATCTTTGCATCATGTTGTTTGAGTTTGCACGTGGTTGATTGTGTCCTTGTTGCTTGTTTGTCTTGTTTGGGTAGAGTCGGGAGACGAGTTCGCTAACGAGGAGCCCGTTGAGTTTGCTTTCGAGGATCCAGTCAACTCTGACAACTTTGCAGGCAAAATGATCATACCCTCGAAATCACTACTATCTTTGCTTTGCTAGATGCTCGCTCTTTTGCTATGCCTATGCTACGATGCCTACCACTTACTTATCATGTCTCCCAAAATTTCCATGTCAAACCTCTAACCCACCTTGTCCTAGCAAACCGTTGATTGGCTATGTTACCGCTTTGCTCAGCCCCTCTTATAGCGTTGCTAGTTGCAGGTGAAGATTGGAGACCGTTCCTTGTTGGAACATTATTACTTGTTGGGATATCATTATATTGCCTTGTTATCTTAATGCATGTATATACTTGGTAAAGGGTGGAAGGCTCGGCCTCTCTCCTAGTGTTTTCTTCTACTCTTGCCGCCCTAGTTTCCGTCATATCGATGTTATGTTCCCGGATTTTGCGTTCCTTACGCGGTTGGGTGATAATGGGAACCCCTTGATAGTTCGCCTTGATTAAAGCTTTTCCAGCAATGCTCAACCTTGGTTTTACCATTTGCCACCTAGCCTCTTTTTCCCTTGGGTTTCCGGAGCCCGAGGGTCATCTTATTTTAACCACCCCCCTGTAACACCCCGGATGTAACTTTCCCTATTTGTACTCCAACTCTTGCCGTTTCCGGCGTTAAGTTATATTTATTTCTCGGGTTCGGGTCTTTGTCTCCGTGTGTTGTTTTCTTTTTCATGCATCTCATATCATGTCATCATGTGCATTGCATTTGCATACATGTTCATCTCATGCATCCGAGCTTTTTCCCCGTTGTCCGTTTTGCATTTCGACACTTCGTTCTCCTCCGGTGGTCATTTCTAGCTTTCTTTCGTGTTTGGGGATTAAACATTTCCGGATTAGACCGAGACTTGCCAAGCAGCCTTGGTTTACTACCGGTAGACCGCCTGTCAAGTTTCGTATCATTTGGACTTCGTTTGATACTCCAACGGTTAACCGAGGGACCGAAAAGGCCTCATGTGTGTTGCAGCCCAACACCCATCCATTTTGGCCCAAAACCCACCAAACTCTGCTCCATGTCCTAGAGCGTTCGATCACGATCGCGTGGCCGAAAACCGCACCTCATTTGGACTCTCCTAGCTCCCTCTATGCCTATATATACACCCCTCCATTTTCGGATCTCTCCCTCTCCCCGAAACCCTAAAACTCTCTCCCGCCGCCGCCGGACGTGTCCGCGCCAGGCCGGACAACGTCCGGATCGCACCCGCCGCCGCCCGCAGCCACTCACGGGGCGCCATGTGGCAGCCGGCCGCCGCCGCGGCCCACCCGGCCCGCATAGAGCCCCCGTGGCCCAGAGGAGGAGCGCCGCCCGCCGCCCTTCTCCTCCCCGAGCCGGACCACCGCCGCCGCCTCCCTCCTAGCCGGCCGCCGCCCCGGGTCGCCACGGTGCCCGCCGCCCACGTCACCGACTCCGGCAGCCGACACCGACGCCGCCGCGTCCGAGCCCGCCGGAACACCGCCGCCCGCCGCCTCCTCGTTGCTCCGGCGAGCCCCGCCTCCTCCCCGACGCGGGCGCCGTCCAGCCGGTCCAGCGACCTCGCCCCGCCGTCCGTTTCTTCTCCGGCGACGGTCGTCATCGGGAATCGCGCCGCCGCTACAGTGTTCCGGCCCGGATCTCAGATCTGATTTTTTTTCCTAACCCTAGGTCGTTTTTTTTCACCAAGTCCCAGATTTTTTAGCTCATATGCTCCTGTTTGAGGCCCCGTAACTTTGCTTCCGTAGCTCCGATTCATGCATATAGTATATTAGAATGTTCGCCTCGACGAGTACATCATTTCATTCCATTGCATCATTTTCATTTGAGCTCATATTGATGCCCAAAATGCTGTTAGAAGGAGGCTTCGTGAGTTAATTGTCAGATCTGCTAGTTTATCTTAGACTTTTGTCATTTTTGCCATGATTATTGTGTGTATGCTATGCCTGTGAGTCCTTCATATGTTTTGTTAAGCATTTTGTCTTCTTTCCAGAGGTGCAACTCATGCATTTTTAGGATGTGTCTGGTGACTTGTGCAAGCTTGCAAAGTGAGGCACTCGGGAAATCTGTTTTCAGAGACAGTAGTTTTCACTAAGTCTGGGATTATTTGGTTCATGATGCCATATGTTCAGCTTGTTTCCTAGTGATCCGTGCCTCTTTTGAGGATGATCAATAAAGGAGTTTTGTTAATCATGTTATTATCTATCCATCCATGTCCTTGTTTGCAATTATGGAACACCCTAGCTTGAGTCAATCGAGCTCTACTTTTGCTTCGTTGTGAATCTGGGCAGATCGTCAACTCGTTTGCGATTTTGCCGATGCTATTGTAGTTGATCCGTGCATGCCATGCCATTGATCTTGCCATTTCTAGCTAGTATTTTGTGCCTTATTAATGGATGTATGCTTGCCTTGCCATGACTTGCACCGTAGTGAGTGCATCGAGCTCGTTTACATGCCTTCGTGAGTTATATTTCAGCATGACTCAGTTTTCACTAAGTCTGAAAACTGATTGTGTTTTAGCCATGTTCGTGTGCCCGTTAGTATATTTTGTGATCCCTTTTGGCCTCATGTCACTTTGGGACTTTTGTTAAGCTTGTTGAGTAGCTCCATGCCATGTTCTTACTTGTCTTAATCAGGTCATGTATCATGTTGTTTTGCTGCTCCTAAGAGGGCTTCATGATCTGAAATTTCAGACTAGTGTTAATTTCACTAAGTCTGGAATCTGTTTTGCAATTGCGTTTTTGCCATGCTTGTTTGGACCTCATAATGGATGAATTGGCCGTGGCTCACTGCTAGTCTTTTGTTAAGCATCTTGTGGGCATCCCTGCCATGTATTTTGTTTTCATGTTTGGTGGCTGTACCATGTTCATCTCATTGCATTTAGATGCCTACTTGCTGTAAATTGCAGACCGGTGTCATATCTTAAAACACTTGCCATTTCCAAACCGTAACTCCGATTCCGGCGTTCTTTATATCGTTTTCAAGCCATTTCATCTCATCTTTCCAGTGGAACCCTTGGAATTCCATGTTGAGGCCAGGTTCATGCATTTCCTGTCATATCTTGCATTTTGCATCCCGCATCGCATCCCGCATAGCATATCTTCATTTCATCATATTGCTTGGTCTTGCACGTGGTTGATTGTATCCTTGTTGTTTGTTTGTCTTGTTTGGGTAGAGCCGGGAGATGAGTTCGCTACCGAGGAGCCCGTTGAGTTTGCTTGTGAGGATCCAGTCAACTCTGACAACTGTGCAGGCAAGATGATCATACCCTCGAAATCACTACTATCTTTGCTATGCTAGTTTGCTCGCTCTTGCTATGCCAATGCTACGATGCCTACCTTTTGCTTGTCAGCCTCCCAATTGCCATGTCAAACCTCTAACCCACCTTGTCCTAGCAAACCGTTGATTGGCTATGTTACCGCTTTGCTCAGCCCCTCTTATAGCGTTGCTAGTTGCAGGTGAAGATTGGAGGCCGTTCCTTGTTGGAACATCATTTATTTACTTGTTGGGGATATCATTATATTGCCATGTTATCTTAATGCATCTATATACTTGGTAAAGGGTGGAAGGCTCGGCCTCTCGCCTAGTGTTTTGTTCCACTCTTGTCGCCCTAGTTTCCGTCATATCAGTGTTATGTTCCCGGATTTTGCGTTCCTTACGTGGTTGGGTTATAATGGGAACCCCTTGATATTTCTCCTTGTTCAAAGCTTGTCCAGCAATGCCCAACCTTGGTTTTGCCATTCGCCACCTAGCCTTTTCTTTCCCTTGGGTTCTGCAGACTCAAGGGTCATCTTATTTACACCCCCGGGCCAGTGCTCCTCTGAGTGTTGGTCCACCTGTCAGCTGCCGGTGGCCACCAGGGGCAACTCTGGGCTGGCCTACCCGTACCTAAGACAATCTGAGTGTGCCCTGAGAAAGAGATATGTGCAGCTCCTATTGGGATTTGTCGGCACATTCGGGCGGTGTTGCTGGCCTTGTTGTAACCTGTCGAAGTGTCTTGAGTTACCGAGATACCGAGTCTGATCGGAACGTCTTGGGAGGAGGTCTATTCCTTCGTTGACCGTGAGAGCTTGTCATGGGCTAAGTTGGGACTCCCCTGCAGGGATTGAACTTTCGAAAGCCATGCCCGCGGTTATGGGCAGATGGGAATTTTTTAATGTCCGGTTGTAGATAACTTGAACCTTAATTAATTAAAATGAATCAACTGAGTGTGTTACCGTGATGGCCTCTTCTCGGCAGAGTCCGGGAAGTGGACACGGTGTTGGAGTTATGCTTGTGCAGGTTGTTCCTCTAGATTCTCGCTCGTGCTTTGCCTCCTCTTCTCGCTCTCTTTGGCGTATAAGTTAGGCACCATATATGCTAGTCGCTTGCTGCAGCTCCACATACTTTTGCCTTATCCTTCCTGTAAGCTTAAATAGTCTTGATCGCGAGGGTGCGAGATTGTTGAGTCCCTGTGGCTCACAGATACTATAACTCTAGATGCAGGTCCAGGTGATTCCGCTCCAGGTGACGAGTACGAGCTCAAGTGGGAGTTCGACGAGGACTCTCAGCGTTATTATGTTTCCTTTCCCGGTGATCAGTAGTGGTGCCTAGTTGGGGTTCGATTCAGGGCCTTGTCGCATGTTGGGTGTTCTTCTATTTTGGCGCCGTGGTCGGGCCATGAGTGTTTGTATGATGGATGTTATTTATGTACTTTGATGTGACATGGCGAGTGTAAGCCAACTATGTTCCTCCCCCTTTTTATTATATATTACATGGAATGTTGTAATGATTGCCTGACTTGCGACATTGCTTTCAATGCGGTTATGTCTCTAAGTCGTGCCTCGACACGTGGGAGCTATAGCCGCATCGAGGGCGTTACAAGTAGGTAATCAGAGCCTTCCCCGACCTTAGGAGCCCCATTGCTTGATCGTTTTTAGCAGCTGAGTTGTGTCTAGAAAAATGTTTTGAGTCTTTTAGGAATTATATATCGGAGAGCTTAGGAACTCTTTTTACTTCCCAGTCTCCTCATCGCTCTGGTAAGGCATCTTGACGTAGAGTTTTGACTCTTCTCTTCTCAAATTTCACTAAAAAAAATTTAGGATCACGCGAGTATCTTGGATTTGTTCTGATGGCTTATGATGAGAATACTGTCTTGGTGCCTCCTGTCAGGGGTTTAGTGGAAGTGTCCCGGGGAGTTGAGCTCTGAGGTGTTGTCATCATAATTTTATCGTTGCAATTCTGGAATACTTGAGATATGTTCGCCGACATCGAAAATCTCTTTTATGTAGTTCGTTGGTGAGATAACCTCGACGCCACCCAGTACTGGGGCGGGAGTTCGGGAGTATCGCCATAACTTGTATAACGGATGCTTTTCGAAGGTTGAGGTAGATGGTTTCCGAAGTTTTCTCGGTTATGTGTTGAAGGATGGATACAGCTGGATGTAGGATTTGCTAGTTTGGGTGAGATATTATGCTTCCCCTGTATCCCCAACACCTGATTGCATAACCGGAAAGGTTCGGGAGTTTCATAGGTGGGAATTCTAGTAGCTCTAGTTCTTCTTCCACGGATATTGGTTTGAGATTGGGATTTCTTACCGATTATTCGTTCTTGATCCGTACCTTGTTGATTTATTTCTCTACCTTAATTCTACGTGGCTTCTCAATTTATGGATATGTGACCATTTGAAGAGGAATGCATTCGTTCATTTTGTTCGGATGTGAAGACTATATGTTGCAATTTTCATTCCATTGGATTCAGCTTCAATATTTATTTGTCTATGTGCTAACGGTGGTCAACCTCTTCAGGATGGCTCCCGCTAAGAGCACCAGTCAGAACCAGAATCAAGATCTGCCACCGCCTCCACCTCCTCCAGAGGCATGGCAAGCTGTGATGGCCGCAACCAATGCAAACACACAGCTGATCATGCAAATTCTCCAAGAGCGCAATCAAGGCAGTCAAGGGAATCAAGGCAGCAATCAGAGTCACTTTGCTACACTCAACCAATTCCTTACTAACGGGCCAAAGACTTTCAGCAATTGTGTTGAGGCAACCGATGCTGGCGATTGGCTTGTGGATCTATGTAAGCATTTCGAGTGCAGCAATGTCAAGCCTGAGGACTTTGTCAAGTTTGCTTCCTTCCAACTCAAAGATCAAGCTACAGAATGGTTCCAGCAGTACAAGGATTCCAGAGGTGGACGTGTTATCACTTGGGATGATTTCCGTCGAGATTTCCGAGCTCATCATATTCCGCAGAGCATGGTTGAAAGCAAGCGTGAGGAATTCCGCAATCTGAAGCAAGGCTCTTTGTCTGTCTATGACTACAACAAGTTGTTCCAGAAGCTTGCCCGCTTTGCCAAGCAGGACGTGCTTGATGAGAAGAGCATGATATACCATTTCAGGGGTGGTCTCAGAGAAGATACTCAGCTCGCTCTTGTTCTCTCTGAGCCCTTGAGATACGATGAGTTCTACAACATGGCACTGAAGCAAGAGGCTGCTCAGTTGAGGTGTGATGCTTCCAGGAAGCGAGTCAGAGATGTTACTCCTTCTTCCTCTACTCAAGTGGCCAAGCAGCAGAAGTTTTGGCTTCCTCCTCCTCCGTTCCGTCAGCCGTATCAGCAGAAGAGCAAAGGTGGCAGTGGTTCTTCCCACCCACCCAACCCTGGCTTTCAGAACAAGACTTCGTCTCAAGCTCCAAGATCGAGTGCTCCGTATCATTGTCCGCTTTCAGAGGTCACGTGCAACAAGTGCCAACAGAAAGGTCACTATGCCAACAAGTGTTTCAACCAGAGGCGTCTTCCTCCTCCTCCTCCTGTGAGATCGGCAAGTACAGCTGTGGTCAAGCATAACCCCAAGCATGCCAAGGTCAATTTGATGAATGCAGCTCAGGCAGAGGACTCGTCAGATGTGATCATGGGTAACCTTCCTGTTAATGATATTCCTGCAAAAGTTCTTTTTGACACGGGTGCATCGCATTGTTTCATCTCGAGACCATTTTCATCTAAGCATGGGTTGCCTTTGCAAATTTTGCCTAGTCCTTTAGCAGTTGTCTCTCCCGGTAAGCGCATGCATGCTAACTCCATTGCTCCGGATGTTTCTATCACTTTGGGTGACTACAAGTTTCTATCTTCTCCAACGGTTCTTGGTGACTCGGATATTGATCTTATTCTCGGAATGGATTGGCTTTCTAAGCACAAGGCTCAGCTTGATTGTGCAGCCAGGCAGATTCAATTGACTGATTTGTCTGAGGATGTAATTGTCTTTGCCGCTCGGGATAATACTATTCGTCTGTTTTCTCTCAATGAGAAGGGTGAATTGGATGCCATCTCGCAAATTCTAGTCGTTTGTGAATATCAAGACGTCTTTCCAGAAGAGCTCCCAGGAATGCCTCCGCACCGGCCAGTTGAATTCGTTATTGAACTTGAGCCTGGCACGGAACCTGTGTGCAAATGTCCTTACAATCTCGGACCTGAAGAGTTGAAGGAGCTGAAAAAGCAACTCGATGAGCAAGAAAGAATGGGTCTCATCCGGCCTAGTTCTTCTCCGTGGGGTTGTGGTGTTTTTTTTGTGAAGAAGAAGGATGGAACGGACCGACTTTGTGTTGATTACCGTCCGGTGAACAAGAAGACCATCAAGAACAAATACCCACTTCCCAACATCAATGAGTTGTTCGAACAACTCAAAGGTGCCCAAGTATTCTCCAAGCTTGATCTCCGTATGGGTTATCACCAGATTCGCATTCGTGAAGAAGATATTCCCAAGACAGCATTCAGAACAAGCTTTGGTTCATATGAATACACTGTCATGTCTTTTGGCCTCGCCAATGCTCCTCCGACGTTCTCTCGCATGATGAACTTCATCTTCAACGCCTACACCAATGACTTCGTTTTGGTCTATCTCGATGACATTCTGGTTTTCTCCAAGAACAAGGAACATCATGCCAAGCACTTGCGTTTGGTTCTTGATAAGCTCAGGGAACATCAGTTCTATGCCAAGTTCTCCAAGTGTTAATTTTGGCTCGATGAGGTTCTTTATCTTGGTCATATCATCTCTACCAAGGGCATTTCCATGAATCCTGAGAAGGTGTCTGCTATTGTGAATTGGGAACCTCCTCAGAACGTGAAGCAACTCCGCAGTTTTCTCGGTCTCGCAAGCTATTGCCGAAGATTCGTTGAAAACTTTTCTAAGATTGCGAAGCCTCTCTCTAATCTTCTTCAGAAGCACGTCAAGTACGTTTGGTCTCCGGAGTGTGATATTGCTTTCAACACTTTGAAAGAGAAGTTGATCACTGCTCCAGTTCTGACTCCGCCTGATGAATCCAAGCCGTACGAGGTCTTTTGTGATGCCTCTCTCCAAGGTCTTGGCGCAGTATTGATGCAAGAGAAGAAAGTTGTTGCTTATACATCTCGCCAGTTGAAGCCTAATGAGAAGAACTACCCCACTCATGATCTCGAGTTGGCGGCAGTTGTGCATGCTCTTTTGACTTGGAGACATCTTCTATTGGGAAGAAAAGTGGACATTTTCACCGATCACAGGAGTCTCAAGTACATCTTCACTCAGCCTAATCTCAACCTCAGGCAAACTCGATGGGTCGAAATGATTCAAGAGTATAATCCGAGTATTGAGTATACTCCAGGCAAGGCCAACGTGATTGCTGATGCTTTGAGCAGAAAGGCCTGCTGCAACAGTCTAATTCTCAAGCCTTATCAACCCGAGCTTTGTGAAGCTTTCCGCAAACTTAATCTGCAAGTTGTTCCTCAAGGTTTCCTCGCCAACCATCAAGTCTCTCCTACCTTAGAAGACCAGATTCGCCAAGCCCAGCTTCTTGATGCTATGGTGAAAAAGGTGAAGATTGGGATTGCCAAGAGTCAGTCCAAGTACAAGTGCTACCGCCTTGATGACAAGGACACTCTCTTCTTTGAGGATCGTATTGTTGTGCCCAAAGGTGAACTTCGTAAAGTGATCATGAACGAGGCTCACAATTCTCTCCTCTCCATCCACCCTGGGAGCACGAAGATGTATCAGGACCTCAAGCAAGCTTATTGGTGGACTCGAATGAAGCGCGAGATCGCCCAATTCGTGAATGAATGTGATGTCTGCAGAAGAGTGAAGGCAGAAAACCAAAGACCAGCAGGTCTCCTCCAACCTCTTGCCATTCCAGAATGGAAATTTGACCACATTGAAATGGACTTCGTGATTGGGTTTCCAAAGTCCAAGCGTGGCAATGATGCTATATTCGTTGTCATCGACAAGCTCACCAAAGTGGCTCACTTTCTGCCTATCAAAGAGTCGATCACTGCAGCTCAATTGGCGCAACTCTATACCTCTCGCATTGTCTCTCTGCACGGTATTCCTCAAGTGATCTCTTCAGACCGTGGCAGCATCTTTACCTCGAAGTTTTGGGATTCTTTTCAGAAGGCCATGGGCACTAACATCCGCTTCAGCACTGCTTTCCATCCTCAAACAAGCGTTCAAGTCGAGCGTGTCAACCAGATTCTTGAAGATATGCTCAGGGCTTGTGTGATCTCCTTCAGCATGAAGTGGGAGGATTGTCTTCCTTATGCTGAATTCTCATACAACAACAGTTTTCAAGCAAGTTCGGGCAAGGCCCCATTTGATATTCTGTATGGCAGGAAGTGCCGTACCCCTCTCAACTGGTCTGAAACCGGCGAACGTCAGTTGCTGGGTAATGACTTAATCACAGAAGCAGAAGAAATGTACAAAGTCATTCGTGATAACCTCAAAGCAGCCCAATCCCGCCAGAAGAGCTACTATGATAGTAAGCGCTGTGATTTGGCTTTCGAGATCGGAGATCATGTTTACCTCCGTGTCTCTCCTATGAAAGGTACTCGTCGCTTCGGTATCAAAGGGAAGCTTGCCCCTAGATACGTGGGACCTTTCAAGATTGTCAGCAAGAGAGGCGACCTCGCCTATCAACTCGAGCTTCCTTCAGACTTTGCAAATGTTCATGACGTGTTCCATGTCTCTCAGCTTCGAAAGTGCTTCAAGACTCCTGACCGCACCGTCAACTTCGAGGACATTGAGCTCCAAGAAGATCTCTCTTATCGTGAGCACCCAGTTGCTATTCTCGAAGAGACTGAACGCAAGACTCACAACAAGTCAATCAAATTTCTTAAAGTCAAGTGGTCACACCATTTCGACTGTGAAGCTACCTGGAACACGAGGATCACCTCCGTTCTAAGTACCCGGAGTTCTTTCAGTCCTAGATCTCGGGACGAGATCTTTTCGTAGTGGTGGAGTGTTGTAACACCCCGGATGTAACTTTCCCTATTTGTACTCCCACTCTTGCCGTTTCCGGCGTTAAGTTATATTTATTTCTCGGGTTCGGGTCTTTGTCTCCGTGTGTTGTTTTCTTTTTCATGCATCTCATATCATGTCATCATGTGCATTGCATTTGCATACGTGTTCATCTCATGCATCCGAGCTTTTTCCCCGTTGTCCGTTTTGCATTCCGGCGCTTCGTTCTCCTCCGGTGGTCATTTCTAGCTTTCTTTCGTGTTTGGGGATTAAACATTTCCGGATTGGACCGAGACTTGCCAAGCGGCCTTGGTTTACTACCGGTAGACCGCCTATCAAGTTTCGTATCATTTGGACCTCGTTTGATACTCCAACGGTTAACCGAGGGACCGAAAAGGCCTTGTGTGTGTTGCAGCCCAACACCCCTCCATTTTTGCCCAAAACCCACCAAACTCTGCTCCATGTCCTAGAGCGTTCGATCACGATCGCGTGGCCGAAAACCGCACCTCATTTGGACTCTCCTAGCTCCCTCTATGCCTATATATACACCCCTCCATTTTCGGATCTCTCCCTCTCCCCGAAACCCTAAAACTCTCTCCCGCCGCCGCCGGACGTGTCCGCGCCAGGCCGGACAACGTCCGGATCGCACCCGCCGCCGCCCGCAGCCACTCGCGGGGCGCCATGTGGCAGCCGGCCGCCGCCGCCGCCGCGGCCCGCCCGGCCTGCGTAGAGCCCCCGTGGCCCAGAGGAGGAGCGCCGCCCGCCGCCCTTCTCCTCCCCGAGCCGGACCACCGCCGCCGCCTCCCTCCTAGCCGGCCGCCGCCCCGGGTCGCCACGGTGCCCGCCGCCCACGTCGCCGACTCCGGTGGCTGACACCGACGCCGCCGCGTCCGAGCCCGCCGGAACACCGCCGCCCACCGCCTCCTCGTTGCTCCGGCGAGCCCCGCCTCCTCCCCGACGCCGGCGCCGTCCAGCCGGTCCGGCGACCTCGCCCCGCCGTCCGTTTCTTCTCCGGCGACGGTCGTCATCGGGAATCGCGCCGCCGCTACAGTGTTCCGGCCCGGATCTCAGATCTGATTTTTTTCCTAACCCTAGGTCGTTTTTTTCTCACCAAGTCCCAGATTTTTTAGCTCATATGCTTCTGTTCGAGGCCTCGTAACTTTCCTTCCGTAGCTCCGATTCATGCATATAGTATATCAAAATGTTCGCCTCGACGAGTACATCATTTCATTCCATTTCATCATTTTCATTTGAGCTCATATTGATGCCCAAAATGCTGTTAGAAGGAGGCTTCGTGAGTTAATTGTCAGATCTGCTAGTTCATCTTAGACTTATCATTTTTGCCATGATTATTGTGTGCATGCTATGCCTGTGAGTCCTTCATATGTTTTGTTAAGCATTTTGTCTTATTTCCAGAGGTGCAACTCATGCATTTTTAGGATGTGTGTGGTGAATTTTGCAAGCTTGCAAAGTGAGGCACCCGGGAAATCTGTTTTTAGAGACTTGGTAGTTTTCACTAAGTCTGGGATTATTTGGTTCATGATGCCATATGTTCAGCTTGTTTCCTAGTGATCCGTGCCTCTTTTGAGGATGATCAGTAAAGGACTTCTGTTAATCATGTTATGCTCTATCCATCCATGTCCTTGTTTGCAATTATGGAACAATCTAGCTTGAGTCAATCGAGCTCTACTTTTGCTTCGTTGTGAATCTGGGCAGATCGTCAACTCGTTTGCGATTTTGCCGATGCTATTGTAGTTGATCCGTGCATGCCATGCCATTGATCTTGCCATGTCTAGCTAGTATTTTGTGCCTTATTAATGGATGTATGCTTGCCTTGCCATGACTTGCACCGTAGTGAGTGCATCGAGCTTGTTTACATGCCTTCGTGAGTTATATTTCAGCATGACTCAGTTTTCACTAAGTCTGAAAACTGATTGTGTTTTAGCCATGTTCGTGTGCCCGTTAGTATATTTTGTGATCACTTTTGGCCTCAGGTCACTTTGGGACTTTTGTTAAGCTTGTTGAGCACCTCCATGCCATGTTCTTACTTGTCTTAATCAGGTCATGTATCATGTTGTTTTGCTGCTCCGAAGAGGGCTTCGTGGTCTGAAATTTCAGACTAGTGTTAATTTCACTAAGCCTGGAATCTATTTTGCAATTGCGTTTTTTCCATGCTTGCTTGGACCTCATAATGGATGAATTGGCCGTGGCTCAGTGCTAGTATTTTGTTAAGCATCTTGTGGGCATCCCTGCCATGTATTTTGTTGTCATGTTTGGTGGCTGTAGCATGTTCATCTCATTGCATTTAGATGCCTACTTGCTGTAAATTGCAGACCGGTGTCATATCTTGAAACGCTTGCCATTTCCAAACCGTAACTCCGATTCCGGCGTTCTTTATATCGTTTTCAAGCAATTTCATCTCATATTTCCAGTGGAACCCTTGGAATTCCAAGCTGAGGCCAGGTTCATGCATTTCCTGTCATATCTTGCATTTTGCATCCCGCATCGCATCCCGCATAGCATATCTTCATTTCATCATATTGCTTGGTCTTGCACGTGGTTGATTGTATCCTTGTTGTTTCTTTGTCTTGTTTGGGTAGAGCCGGGAGACGAGTTCGCTACCGAGGAGCCCGTTGAGTTTGCTTGTGAGGATCCAGTCAACTCTGACAACTGTGCAGGCAAGATGATCATACCCTCGAAATCACTACTATCTTTGCTATGCTAGTTTGCTCGCTCTTGCTATGCCAATGCTATGATGCCTACCTTTCTCTTGTCAGCCTCCCAATTGCCATGTCAAACCTCTAACCCACCTTGTCCTAGCAAACCGTTGATTGGCTATGTTACCGCTTTGCTCAGCCCCTCTTATAGCGTTGCTAGTTGCAGGTGAAGATTGGAGGCCGTTCCTTGTTGGAACATCATTTATTTACTTGTTGGGGATATCATTATATTGCCATGTTATCTTAATGCATCTATATACTTGGTAAAGGGTGGAAGGCTCGGCCTCTCGCCTAGTGTTTTGTTCCACTCTTGTCGCCCTAGTTTCCGTCATATCGGTGTTATGTTCCCGGATTTTGCGTTCCTTACGCGGTTGGGTTATAATGGGAACCCCTTGATATTTCGCCTTGTTCAAAGCTTGTCCAGCAATGCCCAACCTTGGTTTTACCATTCGCCACCTAGCCTTTTCTTCCCCTTGGGTTCTGCAGACTCAAGGGTCATCTTATTTACACCCCCGGGCCAGTGCTCCTCTGAGTGTTGGTCCACCTGTCAGCTGCCGGTGGCCACCAGGGGCAACTCTGGGCTGGCCTACCTGTACCTAAGACAATCTGAGTGTGCCCTGAGAAAGAGATATGTGCAGCTCCTATCGGGATTTGTCGGCACATTCGGGCGGTGTTGCTGGCCTTGTTGTAACCTGTCGAAGTGTCTTGAGTTACCGAGATACCGAGTCTGATCGGAACGTCTTGGGAGGAGGTCTATTCCTTCGTTGACCATGAGAGCTTGTCATGGGCTAAGTTGGGACTCCCCTGCAGGGATTGAACTTTCGAAAGCCGTGCCCGCGGTTATGGGCAGATGGGAATTTTTTAATGTCCGGTTGTAGATAACTTGAACCTTAATTAATTAAAATGAATCAACTGAGTGTGTTACCGTGATGGCCTCTTCTCGGTGGAGTCCGGGAAGTGGACACGGTGTTGGAGTTATGCTTGCGCAGGTTGTTCCTCTAGATTCTCCCTCGTGCTTTGCCTCCTCTTCTCGCTCTCTTTGGCGTATAAGTTAGGCACCATATATGCTAGTCGCTTGCTGCAGCTCCACATACTTTTGCCTTATCCTTCCTATAAGCTTAAATAGTCTTGATCGCGAGGGTGCGAGATTGCTGAGTCCCTGTGGCTCACAGATACTATAACTCTAGATGCAGGTCCAGGTGATTCCGCTCCAGGTGACGAGTACGAGCTCAAGTGGGAGTTTGACGAGGACTCTCAGCGTTATTATGTTTCCTTTCCTGGTGATCAGTAGTGGTGCCTAGTTGGGGTACGATTCAGGGCCTTGTCGCATGTTGGGTGTTCTTCTATTTTGGCGTCGTGGTCGGGCCATGAGTGTTTGTATGATGGATGTTATTTATGTACTTTGATGTGATGTGGCGAGTGTAAGCCAACTATGTTCCTCCCCCTTTTTATTATATATTACATGGGATGTTGTAATGATTGCCTAACTTGCGACATTGCTTTCAATGCGGTTATGTCTCTAAGTCGTGCCTCGACACGTGGAAGCTATAGCCGCATCGAGGGCGTTACACCCCCACCCCCACCCCCACCCCCCACCCCCGGGCCAGTGCTCCTCTAAGTGTTGGTCCACCTCGTCAGCCGCTGGTGGCCACCAGGGGCAACTCTGGGCTGGCCTACCGGAAGTTTGGACAATCTGAGTGTGCCCTGAGAACGAGATATGTGCAGCTCCTATCGGGATTTGTCGGCACATTCGGGCGGTGTTGCTGGGTTTGTTTTAACATGTCGAAGTGTCTTGTAGAACCGGGATACCAAGTCTGATCGGAATGTCTCGGGAGAAGGTCTATTCCTTCGTTGACCATGAGAGCTTCTCATGGGCTAAGTTGGGACTCCCCTGTAGGGATTTGAACTTTCGAAAGTCGTGCCCGCGGTTATGGGCAGATGGGAATTTGTTAATGTCCGGTTGTAGACAACTTGAACCTTAACTTAATTAAAATGAATCAACAGTGTGAGTTACCGTGATGGTCTCTTCTCGGCGGAGTCCGGGAAGTGAACACGGTGTTGGAGTAATGCTTGCCGCAGGTTGCCCTCTAGTTTCTCGTTCGCGCTTTGCCTCCTCTTCCCGCTCTCTTTTGCGAACAGGTTAGCCACCATATATGCTAGTCGCTTGCTGCAGCTCCACATATATTATACCTTGCCTTACCTACAAGCTTAAATAGTCTTGGTCGCGAGGGTGCGAGATTGCTGAGTCCCTGTGGCTCACAGATTACTTCCAAACCAGATGCAGGGCCTGATGACTCCGTTCCAGATGACGCGCTTGAGCTCAAGTGGGAGTTCGACGAGGACTCACGTCGTTACTACGTGCCTTTCCCTGATGATCAGTAGTGGTGCCCAGTTGGGGTGATCGGGACCATGTCGCACGTTGGGTTATCTTTTATTTTGGCGCCGTAGTCGGGCCATGAGTGTTTGTTTGTTGTAATGCTATTTATGTACTTTGATTGACGTGGCGAGTGTAAGCCAACTATGTACCTTCCCCTTTTATTATCTATATTACATGGGATGTTGTGATGATTGCCTAACTTGCGACATTGCTTTCAATGCGGTTATGCCTCTAAGTCGTGCCTCGACACGTGGGAGCTATAGCCGCATCGAGGGCATTACAAGTTGGTAATCAGAGCCTTCCCCGACCTTAGGAGCCCCATTGCTTGATCATTATTAGGGGTCGAGTTGAGTCTAGAAAAAAATGTTTTGAGTCATTTAGGAATTATATATCGGAGAGTTTAGGAATTCTTTTTACTCCCCAGTCTCCTCATCGCTCTGGTAAGGCATCCTGACATAGAGTTTTGACTCTTCTCTTCTCAAATTTCACTAAAAAAATTTAGGATCAGGCGGGTATCTTGGAATCGTTCCGATGGTTTTGTGACGAGAACATTGTTCTTGGTGCCTCCTGTCTTTAGGGGTTGTGGCAGTGTCCCGGGGAGTTGAGCTCCGAGGTGTTGTCATCACAATTTTATCGTTGCAGTTCTGGAATACCTGAGTTTAGTACGCCGACATCGAAAATCTCTTTTATGCAGTTCGTTGGTGAGATAACCTCGACGCCACCCAGTACTGGGGCGGGAGTTCGGGAGTATCGCCATAACTTGTATAACGGATGCTTTTCGAAGGTTGAGGTAGATGGTTTCCGAAGTTTTTCTCGGTTATGTGTTGAAGGATGGATACAGCTGGATGTAGGAATTGCTAGATTTGGGTGAGATATTATGCTTCCCCTGTATCCCCAACACCTGATTGCATAACCGGAAAGGTTCGGGAGTTTCATAGGTGGGAATTCTTGTAGCTCTAGTTCTTCTTCCACGGATATTTGGTTTGAGATTGGGATTTCTTACCGAGTATTCGTTCTTGATCCGTACCTTGTTGATTTATTTCTCTACCTAAATTCTAAGTGGCTTCTCAATTTATGGATATGTGACCATTTCAAGTGGAATGCATTCATTCTTATGTTCGGATGTGAAGACTATATGTTGCAATTTCAACCCGTTTGATTCGGCTTCATTTTATCTGTCAATGTGCTAACGGTTGTCACCCTCTTCAGGATGGCTCCCGCTAAGAGCACCAACCAGAATCAGAATCAGGATCCGCCACCACCTCCTCCTCCTCCGGAGGCATGGCAAGCTGTGATGGCCGCAACCAATGCAAACACATAGTTGATCATGCAAATTCTTCAAGAGCGCAATCAAGCGAACCAAGGCAACCAAGGCAACAATCAGAATCACTTTGCTACACTCAACCAGTTCCTTGCTAACGGGCCAAAGACTTTCAGCAATAGTGTTGAGGAAACTGATGCTGACGATTGGCTCGTGGATCTGTGCAAGCATTTCGAGTGCAGTAACATCAGGCCTGAGGACTTCGTCAAGTTCGCTTCCTTCCAACTCAAAGACCAAGCTGCAGAATGGTTCCAGCAGTACAAGAATTCCAGAGGAGGCCGTGTGATTACCTGGGATGAATTCCGTCAAGACTTCAAAGCTCATCATATTCCTCAGAGCGTGGTTGAAAGCAAGCGTGAGGAATTCCGCAACCTGAAGCAAGGCTCTTTGTCTGTCTATGACTACAACAAGTTGTTTCAGAAGCTCGCCCGCTTTGCTAAGCAGGACGTCCCTGACGAGAAGAGCATGATATATCAGTTCAGGGGTGGTCTCAGAGAAGAAATTCAGCTAGCTCTTGTTCTCTGTGAACCCTTGAGGTACGATGAGTTCTACAACATGGCATTGAAGCAAGAGGCCGCTCAACTGAGGTGTGATGCTTCCAAGAAGCGAGTCAGAGATGCTACTCCTTCTTCCTCTACTCAAGTGGCCAAGCAGAAGAAGTATTGGCATCCTCCTCCTCCGTTCCGTCAGTCGTATCAGCAGAAGAGCAAAGGTGGCAGTGGATCTTCCCACCCACCCAACCCTGGCTTTCAGAACAAGACTTCGTCTCAAGCTCCAAGATCGAGTGCTCCGTATCACCGTCCGCTTTCAATTGACTCATTCGTCTGAGGATGTAATTGTCTTTGCCGCTCGGGATAATACTATTCGTCTGTTTTCTCTCAATGAAAAGGGTGAACTGGATGCCATCTTGCAAATTCCAGTCGTTTGCGAGTATCAAGACGTCTTTCCAGAAGAGCTTCCAGGACTGCCTCCGCACCGGCCAGTTGAATTCGTCATTGATCTTGAGCCCGGCACGGAACCTATTTACAAGCGTCCTTACAAGCTCGGACCTGAAGAGTTGAAGGAGCTGAAGAAGCAACTCGAGATTCAATAGAGAATGGGTCTCATCCGGCCTAGTTCTTCTCCGTGGGGTTGTGGTGTTCTTTTTGTGAAGAAGAAGGATGGAATGGACCGACTTTGTGTTGACTACCGTCCATTGAACCAGAAGACCATCAAGAACAAGTACCCACTTCCCAACATCAACGAGCTGTTCGAACAACTCAAAGGTGCCCAAGTATTCTCCAAGCTTGATCTATGTATGGGTTATCATCAGATTCGAATCTGTGAGCAAGATATTCCCAAGACAGCTTTCAGGACAAGCTTTGGTTCATATGAATACACTGTCATGTCTTTTGGCCTCGTTAACGCTCCTCCGACTTTCTCTCGCATGATGAACTTCATCTTTAATGCCTACACCAATGACTTCGTTTTGGTCTATCTCGACGACATTCTGGTCTTTTCGAACAACAAGGAAGATCATGCCAAGCACTTGCGTTTGGTACTCGATAAACTGAGGGAACACAAGTTCTACGCCAAGTTCTCCAAGTGCGAATTTTGGCTCGATGAGGTTCTTTATCTTGGTCATATCATCTCTGCCAAGGGCATTGCGGTGAATCCTGAGAAGGTGTCTGCAATTGTGAATTGGGAACCACCTCAGAACGTGAAGCAACTCCGTAGCTTCCTCGGTCTCGCAAGCTACTGTCGAAGATTCGTTGAAAACTTTTCTAAGATCGCGAAGCCTCTCTCAAATCTTCTCCAGAAGCACGTCAAGTACGTTTGGACTCCGGAGTGTGACATTGCTTTCAACACTTTCAAAGAGAAATTGGTCACTGCTCCAGTTCTGACTCCTCCTGATGAATCCAAGCCGTACGAGGTCTATTGTGATGCCTCTCTCCAAGGTCTTGGCGCAGTGTTGATGCAAGAGAAGAAAGTTGTGGCTTATACCTCTCGCCAGTTGAAGCCCAACGAGAAGAACTACCCCACTCATGATCTTCAGTTGGCGGCAGTTGTGCATGCTCTTTTGACTTGGAGACATCTCTTATTGGGAAGAAAAGTGGACATTTTCACTGATCACAAGAGTCTCAAGTACATCTTCACTCAGCCTAATCTCAACCTCAGGCAAACTCGATGGGTCGAAATGATTCAAGAGTATAATCCGAGTATCGAGTATACTCCAGGCAAGGCCAATGTGATTTATGACGCATTGAGCAGGAAGGCTTATTGCAACAGTCTGATTCTCAAGCCTTATCAACCCGAGCTTTGTGAAGCTTTCCACAAAATTAATCTGCAAGTTGTTCCTCAAGGTTTCCTCGCCAACCTTCAAGTCTCTCCTACCTTGGAAGACCAGATTCGCCAAGCTCAGCTTCTTGATGCTATGGTGAAAAAGGTGAAGATTGGGATTGCCAAGAGTCAACCCAAGTACAAGTGCTACCGCCTTGATGACAAGGATACTCTCTTCTTCGAGGATCGTATTGTTGTGCCCAAAGGTGACCTTCGTAAAGTGATCATGAACGAGGCTCACAATTCTCTCCTCTCCATCCACCCTGGGAGCACGAAGATGTATCAGGACCTCAAGCAGGCTTATTGGTGGACTCGAATGAAGCACGAGATTGCTCAGTTCGTGAATGAATGTGATGTATGCAGAAGAGTGAAGGAAAAACACCAAAGGCCAGCTGGTCTCCTCCAACCTCTTGCCATTCCAGAATGGAAGTTTGACCACATTGAGATGGACTTCGTGACTGGGTTTCCAAAGTCCAAGCGTGGCAATGATGCCATATTCGTGGTCATCGACAAACTCACTAAAGTGGCTCACTTTCTGCCTATCAAAGAGTCAATCACTGCAGCTCAATTGGCGGAACTCTATACCTCTCGAATTGTCTCTCTGCATGGTATTCCACAAGTGATCTCTTCAGATCGTGGCAGCATCTTTACCTCCAAGTTTTGGGATTCTTTCCAGAAGGCCATGGGCACCAACATCCGCTTCAGCACAGCTTTCCATCCTCAAACTAGCGGTCAAGTTGAGCGTGTCAACCAGATTCTTGAAGATATGCTCAGGGCTTGTGTGATCTCCTTTGGCATGAAGTGGGAGGATTGTCTTCCTTATGCTGAATTCTCCTACAACAACAGTTTTCAAGCAAGTTCGGGCAAGGCCCCATTTGAAATTATGTATGGCAGGAAGTGCCGTACCCCTCTCAACTGGTCTGAAACCGGCGAACGTCAGCTTTTGGGTAATGACTTAATCACAGAGGCAGAGGAAATGTGCAAAGTCATTCGAGATAACCTCAAAGCAGCCCAATCCCGCCAGATCCGGCGAGATCCGATCTGGATCTGGAAACCCTAGGGTTGACCCCTTGTTTTTCTTCTAAGTCTTCAGTTTATTTAGCTATTTTCATCATGGTGTATCTCCGCATCCGTAGCTCCATTTTGGGCATATAGCATATCAAAATGTTCATCTCAGAGAGTACATCATTTCATCTCATTGCATCATTTTAATTTGAGTTCATCTTGATGCCCGAAATGTTGTTGGAAGAGTGCTATTTGAGATAATTGTCAGATCTGCTGCTCCAATTAGATATTTGTCATTTTTGCCATGATTATTGTGTGCATGATATGCCCCTGAGCTCTACATGAGTTTTGTTATATGTTTTGCCATCTATCCAGAGGTGCAACCCATGTATTTTTGTGATGTGTGTGGTGACTAGCACAAGCTTGTAAAGTGGAGCATTCGTTAATGCTGATTTCAGGGACTTCGCATTTCCACTAAGTCCTTGATCTGTTTATCTCATTATGCCATATGTTCATGTTGTTTCCTAGTGATCCGTGCCTCTTTTGAGGATGATCAGTAAGGATGTTTTGTTAATATTGTAGTGCTCTATCCATCCATGTCCTTGTTTGCAATTATGGAGCATCCTAGCTTGAGTCAATCGAGCACTACTTTTGCCATTTCGTGAATCTGGGCAGAATGTCTACTTGTTAGCGATTTTGCCGAGGATGTTGTAGTTGATCCGTGCATGCTATGTTATTGTTCTTGCCATGTCTAGCTTGTATTTTGTGTATTATTGATGGGTGTATGCTTAGATTGTCATGCCTTGCTCTATAGTGAGTGCATCGAGCTCGTAAACATGCCTACTTGATAACTATTTCAGCATGCTCCAGTTTTCACTAAGTCTGTGATCTGATTATGTTTTTTCCATGTTCACATGCTTGCAAATGTATTTTCGGATCTCTTTTGGCTCAAGGTCACTAAGGGACTTTTGTTAAGCTCTTTGAGTATCTCCACGCCATGCTTTACTTTGCCATGGTCAGGTCCTGTAGCATATAGTTTTCATGCTCCAAAGTGTGCTATCTGATCTGAAATTCCAGACAAGTGTTAATTTCACTAAGTCTGAAATCTGTTTACCAAATGCATTTTTGCCATGCTTGTTTGAACTTGTTAATGGATGAACTGGCCGTATCTCAGTGCTAGTCTTTTGTTAAGCATCATGAATGGATCGCTGCCATGTATTTTGATGCCATGTTTGGGTGCTGTCGCATGTTCATCTTGTTGCATTTAGATGGCTACTTGCTGTAAATCGCAGAACGTGGTCATATTTGAATTGCTTGCCATTCCCAAACCGTAACTCCGATTCCGGCGTTCTTTATATCGTTTTCATGCGATTTCTTCTCATCTTTCTAGTGGCACACTTGGATTTCCAATTTGAGGCCAGGTTCATTCATTCCTTGTCAAATCTTGCATATGCATCACATATTGCATCCCGCATAGCATACCATCTTTGCATCATGTTGTTTGAGTTTGCACGTGGTTGATTGTGTCCTTATTTCTTGTTTGTCTTGTTTGGGTAGAGTCGGGAGACGAGTTCGCTAACGAGGATCCCGTTGAGTTTGCTTTCGAGGATCCAGTCAACTCTGACAACTTTGCAGGCAAGATGATCATACCCTCGAAATCACTACTATCTTTGCTTTGCTAGATGCTCGCTCTTTTGCTATGCCTATGCTACGATGCCTACCACTTACTTATCATGCCTCCCAAAATTTCCATGTCAAACCTCTACCCCTCCTTGTCCTAGCAAACCATTGATTGGCTATGTTACCGCTTTGCTCAGCCCCTCTTATAGCGTTGCTAGTTGCAGGTGAAGATTGGAGAGCGTTTCTTGTTGGAACATTATTTACTTGTTGGGATATCATTATATTGCCTTGTTATCTTAATGCATCTATATACTTGGTAAAGGGTGGAAGGCTCGGCCTCTCGCCTAGTGTTTTATTCCACTCTTGCCGCCCTAGTTTCCGTCATATCGGTGTTATGTTCCCGGATTTTGCGTTCCTTACGCGGTTGGGTGATAATGGGAACCCCTTGATAGTTCGCCTTGATTAAAGCTTTTCCAGCAATGCTCAACCTTGGTTTTACCATTTGCCACCTAGCCTCTTTTCCCTTGGGTTTCCGGATCCCGAGGGTCATCTTATTTTAACCACCCCCCCCGGGCCAGTGCTCCTCTGAGTGTTGGTCCACCTCGTCAGCCACCGGTGGCCACCGGGGGCAACTCTGGGCTGGCCTACCGGAAGTTTGGACAATCTGAGTGTGCCCTGAGAACGAGATATGTGCAGCTCCTATCGGGATTTGTCGGCACATTCGGGCGGTGTTGCTGGGTTTGTTTTAACATGTCGAAGTGTCTTGTAGAACCGGGATACCAAGTCTGATTGGAATGTCTCGGGAGAAGGTCTATTCCTTCGTTGACCATGAGAGCTTCTCATGGGCTAAGTTGGGACTCCCCTGCAGGGATTTGAACTTTCAAAAGTCGTGCCCGCGGTTATGGGCAGATGGGAATTTGTTAATGTCCGGTTGTAGACAACTTGAACCTTAACTTAATTAAAATGAATCAACAGTGTGAGTTACCGTGATGGTCTCTTCTCGGCGGAGTCCGGGAAGTGAACACGGTGTTGGAGTAATGCTTGCCGCAGGTTGCCCTCTAGTTTCTCGTTCGCGCTTTGCCTCCTCTTCCCGCTCTCTTTTGCGAACAGGTTAGCCACCATATATGCTAGTCGCTTGCTGCAGCTCCACATATATTATACCTTGCCTTACCTACAAGCTTAAATAGTCTTGATCACGAGGGTGCGAGATTGCTGAGTCCCTGTGGCTCACAGATTACTTCCAAACCAGATGCAGGGCCTGATGACTCCGTTCCAGATGACGCGCTTGAGCTCAAGTGGGACTTCGATGAGGACTCACGCCGTTACTACATGTCTTTCCTTGATGATCAGTAGTGGTGCCCAGTTGGGGTGATCGGGACCGTGTCGCATGTTGGGTTATCTTTTATTTTGGCGCCGTATTTGAGCCATGAGTGTTTGTTTGCTGTAATGCTATTTATGTACTTTGATTGACGTGGCGAGTGTAAGCTAACTATGTACCTTCCCCTTTTATTATCTATATTACATGGGATGTTGTGATGATTGCCTAACTTGCGACATTGCTTTCAATGCGTTTATGCCTCTAAGTCATGCCTCAACACGTGGGAGCTATAGCCGCATCGAGGGCGTTACAGGGAGACTATCATTTGAAGCACAAGAGCAAGGGGTTCATCATCAACACACCATTTGTTACTTCTTGGAGAGTGGTGTCTCCTAGATTGGCTAGGTGTCACTTGGGAGCCTCCGACAAGACTGTGGAGTTGAACCAAGGAGTTTGTAAGGGCAAGGAGATCGCCTACTTCGTGAAGATCTACCGCTAGTGAGGCAAGTCCTTCGTGGGCGATGGCCATGATGGAATAGACAAGGTTGCTTCTTCGTGGACCCTTCGTGGGTGGAGCCCTCCATGGACTCGCGCAACCATTACCCTCCGTGGGTTGAAGTCTCCATCAACATGGATGTACGATAGCACCACCTATCGGAACCACGACAAAAACATCCGTGTCTCCAATTGCGTTTGAATACTCCAAACCCTTCTATTTACATTCTTGCAAGTTGCATGCTTTACTTTCCGCTGCTCATATACTCATTGCATGTTTGCTTGATATGTATTGTGTTTGTTAAACTTGTGCTTAAACTCCACTTAAACTTAAGAATATTAAAAACTGCAACTTTTGGCACTTAGTGTCTAATCACCCCCCCCCCCTCCTCTAGACACCTCTTCTCGATCCTTTCACCAGTGGATGTAATATGCCGTAATTTATTTATTGTATAGTCTAGGTTTTTTCTTATTCACGATGATGCAGTTATTTTACTGTATATATATCTTATCTTCGCAGTAAACCGGCCAAACCATAAAATTACGGTACATAATCGGGCCGTCATGCAATCATGATGTAGGTTGGGCCTGAAACGTGTCGAACAGCTCACGGGCCGGCAGCAGCCCGAAATGAACCCCGGCCCATGATTGTGCGAATCAAATCACGGGCTTTTAACAGGCCAAAATTGTCTCGGTCCTTGTTTGGCCCAATCAGATATCGGCTGCGAGCAGGCCGGATGCAAACCGGGCCGTAGTTAGGCCCAACTATATGACGGGCTTTTAACAGGCCAAAATTAATATAGGCTGAAATGTTAAATGGACCCTTAACAGGCCAAAACTAATATCAGGCCGAATTACTAAGTGGGCCTTTAGCAAGTGGGCCCAAAAGCATAGTGTCCAGTTTACGGGCCAAATCTCATATGGGCCATAATTGAGCCCAAAGCCTCTTAAAGGGCCGGACCTGATCTAGGCCGTAATTTGTCCCAGAACGTTGTAGGCTTTTAACGGGCCAGATCTCATATGGGCCACTATTAGGCCCGGAGCGTGGCAGGCCATTAATGGACCTGATCAAATATGGGCCGGCATTTGGCCCAAAACATGGCAGCCAGTTAATGGGCCGGCCTACTTGGGTCCTCAAAATCTTGTGGGCCTACAGCTGGGCTGGCCCATTAATGTCAGCGAAATCTCGTGGGCCTTTAGCTGGGCTGGCCCATTATGATCCGCAAGAATCTTGTGGGCCTTTACCTGGGCCGGCCCATTATGGCACACAAAAATCTTGTGGGCCTTTACCTAGGTCGGCCCATTATGGCCCGCAAAATCTTGTGGGCCTTTAGCTGGGCCAGCCCATTATGGTCCGCAAAATCTCGTGGGCCTTTAGCTGGGCCGGCCCATTATGGTCCGCAAAATCTTGTGGGCCTTCAGTTGGGCCGGTCCATTTAAACTTGATGGGTCGGTCCACGTGTCAACATATCATAGGCGCGTCTCGCCCATTGGATGAGTGACACATGTGCCAACGCGGACCTGACACGTGTCTCCTCCAGCCAATGATGATTTTACACGTGGAAAATCCCCATTGGCCGGGGCTGTTAACGGGTTATCGGATCCAAAACCCGACCTGATAGCTTAACGGCGTTCCGTTACGGTGGATGCCACGTGTCGGTCACCCTTGATGAAAGCACTTCTGTGACGCGCGATTTATCGTCATGGAAGTGGACACTTCCGTGATGATATTTTGGTAATGTCATGGAATACTTCTACGACAGCATAGGTATGACTATCTTGATTCTGTCATAAAATCGTCATGGATGTACATGCATGACAAAAAACGCGACCTACTGTGACAAACACGTATCATCACAGAAGTGTATTTTTTGTAGTGTTTACTTTTGCTACTGGTACCTTTTGCTACCGTTACCACTACTATCATATTACTTTGCTACTAAATACTTTGCTGCAGATATTAAGTTTCCAGGTGTGGTTGAATTGACAACTCAGCTGCTAATACTTGAAAATATTCTTTGGCTCCCCTTGTGTTGAATCAATAAATTTGGGTTGAATACTCTACCCTCGAAAACTGTTGTGATCCCCTATACTTGTGGGATATCAATGGATGAATCACTTACTCATGGAATAAAACTTTCTATATACCATTAGGAAATTTCCTACATACATAAATGCCACCCAAAAAAATCCGGTTCTAGATATACCACTCACAATTTGGAGTAGGTGTATATTTTCCACTTCTGCCAATTGAACATCAAGTGGCGATGTTACATAGTTTTACCTTTGGAATACCTTGTGGTGATTTTGATAATGACGAAAAAAGACTTTTCATGTTCGATATATCAGATGTTTTCTGGGGAGCTTCCTTGTGTTGTGAAGTTTAGACCAAATATTTTACTGATGACCGGTACTAGTGTGAGATATTAATTTTGATATAATCATGTATGATATGTTTGCATGGATTTAATAAAAATAAAGTTCAACACAAAAAACTATATACTTTTGGCTAAACACTCGTATACAGTCTATCCTTTTGAGGAAGATGTAATCATATTTTTATATACATAGCAAACATGTATGTGAGTTGCAACGGGAGAATCACACACTCATATCTTAGTAAGCATGCCTCAAACCCTCCCTCCCAAACGCACACATGTCCGAAATAGGATAGATTTTTTTTGTCCGAGCCGCTATCTTTGCTTTTGATTCGATTCTGATTCCAACTCATCGTGTGTAAGACTCTCTCCACCATGGCCACACCCGACCTAAATTATACAAGCAGGAAAAAGATTACATCAAGGAAAATTTCACAAAAGGTTTCAATCTTGGCTTGATGTTAGCCAACAATATGTACGCACGAGCTTTCAATTATTAACTCAGCTGTCGAATGAATATGTTTGCTTTAGAAAAAATCAGTATAATTTATTTTTGAAAAGAAGATCTAAAGCATACTCAGGTTATAATGAAACATCGGGTTTTCAAGGATGAGCGTAGATGAAACCTGCATGATTCACACTATTATCTTGCATGCAACAGGAGATACATATGTGTGTATGCAGAGGCCAAAGCAAACATCCCCCGGCGAGTACTTTTTCAACTCCTTGCATACATACATGTAAAGAACAAACCAAAAAGGATGAGGTGCTGAAGTCGCCGCCAGCAATTACTTGTGGTCGACTACTCGCATGCATCCGCCTCACGATCGCTTCACCTTTCGTTTGGTAATTAAGTGCCAGAGACATTCATCAACACCACGACTTGATCAGGAAGTGCCCTATGCCTGTCTTCTGCGAGTACCTGATGATCGGGGCTATCAGAGAGAGTTCAGGCTTGATGTCCAGAGGGGGTAGGTGTAGGTGCTCCAGTGGTGGCTGTTATCTACGTCCTCATCCATGGCGTTGGTGAACATGTCCACCCTGGCTCTGCGCCAGCAAGGTCGACACTGGCTTGCCATAGGAACATAGCTTCCTTGCCTCACCTTCGGGCAGCTCGATGGCTGAAGTAATCCTCCGACCAGAACTGATCATTATTCATGACTGTCGATGAAGACCGTGGGCAACAGAGTAAGAACAGTACATGGGAACAAAAGGTGCGTCTCGGCATGGATCGATGGGAATCAAGGTTCAATACCATGGATGTACTGTACCTGTAAGACGTATTTCCCTAACAATATCTATGTTGAACTTGTAGAGGAGCTACTCAATTAGAGAAGATGAGCTAGTTGGCCTTGGAGGTGGCGATGATCCGCTCATAGTCATCAGTAAATCAGTGCTGCTAATTCCGATGGCCTCATGCTCATCGATGTTCTCTCCCGGTTGCATGTCATCCTTGTCATCATGTATTCATGTTAGATGTCCATCCTGGCTGAGTGTTTTTTCTCCACGTCCAGTGCAACCATCACATCGGCAAGACGCAATGAATCCACCAAGCGCTCTTGGTTTGCTGCCACCGCTAATCCATGGCTTTACGCCAACGCAACACTCCACCATGGTGTTCCGCGGTTCCTTTGCGCACGACTGGGATCTTGGTGGCCTTAGGTTGAGCCACGGGGGATCACATCAGCGGTCGAGCCAATCAACCTCATCGACGGAACCTTGAGTGGGCGAGAGGGAAATTTCGTTGGATGCATCGGAGAGAAGATTAGAGCGAGTAGGAAGGAGGTGCCGCACAATCTCGACGATCAACTCCTGAGATTGGGCCCGACGATACCTACGCCTGGCCATATCCCTCTCATAGAGGTAGCTGCTGCAACACAGACGAAGTAGCCTAATGACCTAACCCACTGTGACCTTTTCGTTTCAAATAGATAGAGAGATGATCAGATTAAGGAAGGGATTTTACCCAGCCAAGGATTCCAATATGAGTCGTAAGGAATTGACTTTATTTTTCTCATCAACGTGAAGCGTTCGTTTTTTCTTTCTATACATCCAACCGGACATGCAGACTTTGTTCTGCAACATTTTTTTCATTACATGTGTGTACATCTATTTTAAATCTCAACCATCGATTTTTATGATTATAACATCAAATCAACGGATATAAAGTGATGACTTATGGAGAACTATGAAAGCCTCTGTCCTTTATTATTAGGTAAAGATTAAGTAGATATACCCATATCTGCCCAAATCATCTGTCAAGGTGAGAAAATAATGATACCCACCGAGAGCCTCAACACTCATCGGACCGCATACATCGGTATGTATTATTTCCAATAAGTCAGTGGCTCGCTCCATTGATCCGGAGAATGGAGTCTTAGTCATCTTGCCCATGAGGCATGGTTCACAAGCATCAAATGATTCATAATCAAGTGATTCCAAAAGTCCATCTGCATGGAATTTCTTCATGCGCTTTACACCAATATGACCTAAACGGCAGTGCCACAAATATGTTGCACTATCATTATCAACTTTGCATCTTTTGGCATTAATATTATGAATATGTGTATCACTACGATCGAGATTCAACAAAAATAGACCACTCTTCAAGGGTGCATGACCATAAAAGATATTACTCATATAAATAGAACAACCATTATTCTCCTATTTAAATGAATAACCATCTCGCATCACACAAGATCCAGATATAATGTTCATGCTCAATGCAGGCACCAAATAACAATTATTCGGGTCTAAAAATAATCCCGAAGGTAGATGTAGAGGTAGCATGCCGACGGCGATCACATCGACCTTGGAACCATTCCTGACACGCATCGTCACCTCGTCCTTAGCCAATTTTCGTTTAATCCGTAGCCCCTGTTTCGAGTTACAAGTATGAGCAATAGAACCAGTATCAAATACCTAGTCGCTACTACAAGCATTAGTAAGGTACACATCAATAACATGTATATCAAATATACCTTTGTTCACTTTGACATCCTTCTTATCCACCAAATACTTAGGGTAGTTCCGCTTCTAGTGACCAATCCTTTTGCACTACAAGCACTCAGTTTCAGGCTTGGGTCCAGACTTGGGCTTCTTCCCAGGAGTGACAACTTGCTTGCCATTCTTCTTTAAGTTCCCCTTCTTTCACTTGCCCTTTTTCTTGAAACTAGTGGTCTTGTTAACCATCAACACTTGTTGCTCTTTCTTGATTTCTACCTTCACAGCTTTGAGCATAGCGAAGAGCTCAGGAATTGCCTTATCCATCCCTTGCATATTATAATTCATCAAGAAGCCTTTGTAGCTTGGTGGCAGTGATTGAAGAACCCTGTCAATAACACTATCATCTGGAAGATTAACTCCCAGCTGGGTCAAGTGGTTATGGTACCCAGACATTCTGAGTATGTGTTCACTGACAGAACTGTTCTCCTCCATCTTGCAGCTATAGAACTTGTCAGAGACTTCATATCTCTCAACTCGGGCATTTGCTTGAAATATTAACTTCAACTCCTGGAACATCTCATATGGTCCATGACGTTCAAAACGTCTTTGAAGTCCCGATTCGAAGCCGTAGAGCATGGCACACTAAACTATAGAGTAGTCATCAGACCTTGTCTGCCGGACGTTCGAAGCATCTACATTAGCGGGAAGGGGCTTCTCACCTAGCGGTGCATCAAGGGAATACTTCTTCTGTGCAGCAATGAGGATAATCCTCAAGTTACGGACCCAGTCCGTGTAGTTGCTACCATCATCTTTCAACTTAGCTTTCTCTAGGAACGCATTAAAATTCAAGGGAACTGTAGCACAAGCCATTGATCTACAACATAGATATGCAAAAACTATCAGGACTAAGTTCGTGATAAATAAGTTTAATGAATCATATTAGTTAAGAACTCCCACTTAGATAGACATCCCTCGAGTCATCTAAATGATCACGTGATCCATATCAACTAAACCATGTCCGATCATCACGTGAGATGGAGTAGTTTTCATTGGTGAACATCTCTATGTTGATCATATCTACTATATGATTCATGTTCGACCTTTTGGTCTCTAGTGTTCCGAGGCCATGTTTGTACATGCTAGGCTCGTCAAGTTTAACCCGAGTATTCCGCACATGCAAAACTGTCTTGCACCCGTTGTATGTGAACGTAGAGCTTATCACACCCGATCATCGCGTGGTGTCTCGGCACGACGAACTGTCGCAACGGTGCATACTCGGGGAGAACACTTATACCTTGAAATTTTTAGTGAGGGATCATCTTATAATGCTACCGCCGTACTAAGCAAAATAAGATGCATAAAATATAAATATCACATGCAATCAAAATATGTGATATAATATGGCCATCATCATCTTGCGCCTTTGATCTCCATCTCCAAAGCATCGTAATGATTTTCATCGTCACCGGTGATGACCCACAAGTATAGGGGACCAATTGTAGCTTTTTCGATAAGTAAGAGTGTCGAACCCAATGAGGAGCAGAAGGAAATGACAAGTGGTTTTCAGCAAGGTAATGTCTGCAAGTGCTGAAATTGTAAGTAACAGAGTAGTTTGATAGCAAGAGAATTTGTAACGAGCAAGTAACGATAGTAGTAATAAAAGTGCAGCAAGGTAGCCCAATCCTTTAGAGGCAAAGGACAAGCCAAAATGGTCTCTTATGATAAGCAAAGCGTTCTTGAGGGTAGACAGGAATTTCATCTAGTCATTTTCATCATGTTGGTTTAATTCGTGTTCGGTACTTTGATAATTTGATATGAGGGTGGACCGGTGCTTAGGTGCTATTCTTACTTGAACAAACCTCCTACTTATGATTAACCTCCCGCAAGCATCTGCAACTACGAGAAAAGTATTAAGAATAAATTCTAACCATAGCATTAAACTTTTGGATCCAATCGGTCCCTTACGGAATAGCGCATAAACTGGGGTTTAAGCTTTTGTCACTCTCGCAACCCATCATCTAATTGCTACTCCACAATGCCTTCCCTTAGGCCCAAATATGGTGAAGTGTCATGTAGTCGACGTTCACATGACACCAGTAAGGGAATCACAACATACATACTATCAAAATATCAAACACATATCAAATTCACATGATTACTTGCAACATGATTTCTCCCGTGGCCTCAAGAACAAAGGTAACTACTCACAAATTATAAACATGCTCATGATCAGAGGAGTATTAAATAGCATATTGGATCTGAACATATAATCTCCCACCAAATAAACCATATAGTAATCAACTACAAGATGTAATCAACACTACTATTCACCCACAAGCCCCAATCTATAGTTCCGGTAACAAGATTGAACACAAGAGATGAACTAGGGTTTGAGAGGAGATGGTGCAATTGAAGATGTTGATGAAGATTTCCCTCCCCAAGATGAGAGAGTTGTTGGTGATGATGATGACGATGATTTCCCCCTCCGGGAGGGAAGTTCCCTCGGCGGAATCGCTTCGCTGGTGGGCAAAAGTGCTCCTTCCCAAGTTCCGCCTCGAGACAACGGTGCTCCGTCCCAAAAGTCCTCCTCTTATTTTTTCTAGGTCAAAATGACTTATATACCAAAAGATGGGCACCGGAGGTGGGCCGAGGAGAGCACAACCCACCAGGGCGCGCCCAGGTGGGTTGTGCCCACCTGGTGGGGCCCCTTTGGTAGTTATTTGCTCCAATAATTCTTAAATATTCAATAAAAAATCTCCCTGAAGTTTCAGCTTGTTTGGAGTTGTGCAGAATAGGTGGCCTGATGTAGCTTTTCCAGGTCCAGATTTCCAGCTGCCGGAATTCTCCCTCTTTGTGTGTACCTTGCATATTATGAGAGTAAAGGCATTAGAATTACTCCAAAAAGCATTATTATGGATAAAAACATTTTAAAGAATAGTAAGAAAACATGATGCAAAATGGACGTATCAACTCCCCCAAGCTTAGACCTCGCTTGTCCTCAAGCGAAAACCGAAATCAAAAAACATGTCCACATGCTTTGAGAGAGAGGTGTCAATAAAAACAAAATACGGACATAGAAGCATCATGTTGATTATTATAACAACAACAAAATTAAACATAGGACTTTTATCATATACTTCTCATGAATAAGTAATAGTTCATCACACAATCGAAGTATAAAGCAAAAACTCTATTAGAAACCAACAAACTATGTTCTCGGTCAACTTTGCAACTACAATTCATCATCTTTTCAGGAAGGGTGTGTCGGAGCCTTTAGGCAAGTCCACATACTCAACCATCATATAGTCTTCTATGATTGCTAACACTCGCCGTGTACACACGAGCAAAACGTTTCAACTAGACACATAGAAAGATAGGGGCTTATGGTTTTGCCTCCCAACGTACTCACCTCAAGGGTGATGCAACAATAATAATTCATGCCACCCATATTCAACTGGACATATGTGCCTAGATCTTTACTCACCACATGATGCTTGCCAAAGGAGAAAAATAAAAGGAATAGAAAGAAAAACTTTGACTCTTGCATAAAAGTAAAAGATAGTCCCTTCGCAGAGGGAAGTAGAGGTTGCCATGCGCTTATTTGTTTGTATGCTCAATCCCTTAGTGCATAAGAACGTCATGTTGCATTGCCCCTTGTGATAGCAACCTTTATTATGCAGTCTATCGCTTTTATTATTCACCATCACAAGTTCGTGCAATGCTCAATTTTCTCTTACACTAAATGATCTCACACGTTTAGAAGCAATTTTTATTGCCTTTTTGCGCCGATGACAACTTACTTGAGGGATCTTGCTCAATCCCTAGGTAGGTATGGTGGACTCTTGAAAATGAGATTTGGGTTTACGGGTTTTTGTATGCACAAGTAGTATCTCTACTTAGTGTGGAATTTTTGGCTAGTAAAGATAGGGGGCAAGCACCACATGTTGAAGGATCTACGACAATATGACTTCTATGTGAATATAAACAAACATAAACCATTAAGTTGTCTTCCTTGTCCAACGTCAACAATTTTGGCATATAATATTTTGTTGAGGGCTCACAATCATAAAAGATTTCTAGGATAGTATATTTATATGTGGATCTTCTCTTACCTTATTAATTCTTTCATGAGTTGCATCATTGACTAATGCTATGTTTGTCAATCTCTAATAAAATTTTCTACTTATACTTTTCCTTATGTGGTGCCATCACCTACCATAGGATTAGTATATAATCTTATTGATTTATTTATTTCCTTTTCTATTTTTCTTTCTTTATTTCTTTTCTTTTATTTTCAACATGAGAGTAAAGAAAGCAAAAACTCAAACTAAACTTTATTATATAACTTGCACACGATTACAAGGATAGATCACTAAGCAAACTCTCAAAGAAGAAAGGATTGAACTAAACTTTTATTCATCTAAAGCAAAAAGATTGAACTAAAATAAGTAAAAGCAAAAAGATAGTGGGATGATACAATACCGGGGCACCTCCCCCAAGCTTGGCGGAAGCCAAGGGAAGTGCCCATACCCAATACTCAGTTCTCTTTTGGTGGTGAAGAAGGTGATGTTGGTGAAGAAGAAGAGATCTTGTCCTCAAATTTCCATGGCAGTGGTCCACCATCATAAGAGGAGTGAATCTAACGAGTCCTGCAACTAGAAGCCAAACTCATACCTTTAAACCTTGACTCATATTCAAAGACTTGGTTTTGAAGATCATAGATCTGGCTTTGGAGAAAGTTGATTTGCTCGTTGAGGGTGAAGATGATGTCCTTCACGGGCTTGCCATCCACCTTGAGATCACGGGAAAGGTCCGCGTGTTTGGGAATGTAGTAATTTCAAAAAACTCCTACGCACACGCAAGATCATGGTGATGCATAGAAACGAGAGGGGAGAGTGTTGTCTACGTGCCCGTGTAGACCGTAAGCGAAAGCGTTATGACAACACGGTTGATGTAGTCGTACGTCCTGACGATCGACCGATCCTAGTACCGGAAGTACGACACCTCCGCGATCTGCACACGTTCTGCTTGGTGACGTCCCACGTACTCATGATCCAGCAGAGTGTCGAGGGAGAGCTTCGTCAGCACGATGGCGTGATGACAGTAATGATGATGCTACTGGAACAGGGCTTTGCCTAAGCACCGCTACGATATGACCGAGGTGATTATGGTGGAGGGGGGCACTGCACACAGCTAAGAGATCAATGATCAACTTGTGTGTCTATGGGATGCCCCCTCCCCCATATATAAAGGAGTGGAGGAGGGGGCGGCCCTCTATGGCGCGCCCTGGAGGAGTCCTACTCCCTCCGGGAGTAGGATTCCCCCTTCCCTGGTTGGACTAGGAGAGAAGGAAGGGGGAGAGAGGGAGCAAGGAAAGGTGGGCGCCCCCCCCCCTTCCTAGTCCAATTAGGACCAGAGGGGGAGGGGCACTCGGCCTGCCCTGTCTGCCTCTCTCTCTCCACTAAAGCCCATTAGGGCCCATATACCCCTGGGGGGGTTCCGGTAACCCCCTGATACTCCGGTATATGCCCGAACTCACTCGGAACCATTCTGATGTCCAAACATAGGCTTTCAATATATCGATCTTTATGTCTCGACCATTTCGAGACTCCTCGTCATGCCCGTGATCACATCCGGGACTCCGAACAACCTTCGGTTCATCAAAACACATAAACTCATAATACCGATCGTCACCAAATGTTAAGCGTGCGGTCCCTACGGGTTCGAGAACTATGTAGACATGACCTAGGAACATCTCCGGTAAATAACCAATAGCATAAACTGGATGTTCATATTGGCTCCCACATATTCTACGAAGATCTTTATCGGTCAAACCGCATAACGATATACGTTTTTCCCTTTGTCATCGGTATGTTACTTGTCTGAGATTCGATCGTCGGTATCTCAATACCTAGTTCAATCTCATTACCGGCAAGTCTCTTTACTCGTTCTGTAATGCATCATCCCGAAACTAACTCATTAGTCACATTGCTTACAAGGCTTATATTGGTGTGCATTACCGAGAGGGCCCAGAGATACCTCTCCGACAATCAGAGTGACAAATCCCAATCTCGATCTATGGCAACTCAACAAACACCATCGGAGACACCTGTAGAGCACTTTTTATAATCACCTAGTTACATTGTGACATTTGGTAGCACACAAAGTGTTCCTCCGGTATTTGGGAGTTGCATGATCTCATAGTCATAGGAACATGTATAAGTTATGGAGAAAGCAATAGCAAAAAACTAAACGATCATCGTGCTAAGCTAATGGATGGGTCAAGTCAATCACATCATTCTCTAATGATGTGATCCCGTTAATCAAATGACAACTCATGTCTATGGTTAGGAAACATAACCATCATTGATTCAACGAGTTAGTCAAGTAGAGGCATTCTAGTGACATTTTGTTTGTCTATGTATTCACACATGTACTAAGTTTCCAGTTAATACAATTCTAGCATGAATGATAAACATTTATCATGATATAAGGAAATATAAATAACAACTTTATTATAGCCTCTAGGGCATATTTCCTTCAGGCTCCCACTGCACTAGAGCCAATAATCTAGATTGCATTGTAATGATTCTAACACCCATGGAGTCTTGGTGTTGATCATGTTTTGCTTGTGAGAGAGGCTTAGTCAACGAGTCTTCAACATTCAGATCCGTATGTATCTTGTAAATCTCTATGTCTCCCTCCTTGACTTGATCGCGGATGGAATTGAAGCTTCTCTTGATGTGCTTGGTTCTCTTGTGAAATCTGGATTCCTTTGCCAAGGCAATTGCACCCGTATTGTCACAAAAGATTTTCATTGGACCCGATGCACCAGGTATGACACCTAAATCGGATATGAACTCCTTCATCCAGACTCCTTCATTTGCTCCTTCTGAAGCAGCTATGTATTCCGCTTCACACGTAGATCCTGCCATGACGCTCTGCTTGGAACTGCACCAACTGACAGCTCCACCATTTAATAAAAACACGTATCCGAATTGTGACTTAGAGTCATCCGGATCAGTGTCAAAGCTTGCATCGACGTAACCATTTACGACGAGATATTTGTCACCTCCATATACAAGAAACATATCCTTAGTCATTTTCAGGTATTTTAGGATGTTCTTGACCGTTGTCTAGTGATCCACTCTTGGATTACTTTGGTACCTCCCAGTTAGACTGATAGCAAGGCACACATCAGGTCTGGTACACATCATTGCATACTTGATAGAGCCTATGGCTAAAGCATAGGGAACACCTTTCATTTCCTCTCTATCTTCTGCAGTGGTCGGGCATTGAGTCTGACTCAACTTCACACCTTGTAACACAGGCAAGAACCCTTTCTTTGCTTGATCCATTTTGAACTTCTTCAAAACTTTATCAAGGTATGTGCTTTGTGAAAGTCCAATTAAGCGTCTTGATCTATCTCTATAGATCTTGCTGCCTAATATATAAGCAGCTTCACCGAGGTCTTTCATTGAAAAATTCTTATTCAAGTATCCTTTTATGCTATTCAGAAATTCAGTATCATTTCCGATCAACAATATGTCATCTACATATAATATCAAAAATGCTACAAAGCTCCCACTCACTTTCTTGTAAATACAGGCTTCTTCAAAAGTCTGTATAAAACCATATGTTTTGATCACACTATCAAAGCGTTTATTCCAACTCCGAGAGGCTTGCACCAGTCCATAAATGGATGGCTGGAGCTTGCACACTTTGTTAGCTCCTTTTGGATCGACAAAACCTTCTGGTTGCATCATATACAACTCTTTTTCCAGAAATCCATTCAGGAATGCAGTTTTGACATCCATTTGCCAAATTTATAATCATAAAATGCGGCAATTGCTAACATGATTCGAACGGACTCAAGCATCGCTACGGGTGAGAAGGTATCATCATAGTCAACTCCTTGAACTTGTTGAAAACCTTTTGCAAAAAGTTGAGCTTTGTAGACAGTAACATTACCGTAAAGCGTCAGTCTTCTTCTTGAAGATCCATTTATTCTCTATGGCATGCCGATCATCGGGCAAGTCAACCAAAGTCCATACTTTGTTCTCATACATGGATCCCATCTCAGATTTCATGGCCTCAAGCCATTTTGCGGAATTTGGGCTCATCATCGCTTCCTCATAGTTCGTAGGTTCGTCATGGTCAAGTAACATGACTTCCAGAACAGGATTACCGTACCACTCTGGTGCGGATCTTACTCTGCTTGACCTATGAGGTTCGGTAGTAACTTGATCAGAAGTTTCATGATCATCATCATTAGCTTCCTCACTTACTGGTGTAGGAATCGCTGGAACTGATTTCAGTGATGAACTACTTTCCAATAAGGGAGAAGGTACAATTACCTCGTCAAGTTATACTTTCCTCCCACTCACTTCTTTCGAGAGAAACTCCTTCTCTAGAAAGGATCCATTCTTAGCAACAAATATCTTGCCTTCAGATCTGTGATAGAAGGTGTACCCAACAGTCTCCTTTGGGTATCCTATGAAGACACATTTCTCCGATTTGGGTTCGAGCTTATCAGGTTGAAGCTTCTTCACATAAGCATCGTAGCCCCAAACTTTAAGAAATGACAACTTGGGTTTCTTGCCAAACCACAGTTCATAAGGTGTCGTCTCAACGGATTTACATGGTGCCCTATTTAACGTGAATGCAGCCGTCTCTAAAGCATAATCCCAAAACGATAGCGGTAAATCAGTAAGAGACATCATAGATCGCACCATATCTAGTAAAGTACGATTACGACGTTCGGACACACCATTACGCTATGGTGTTCTGGGTGGCATGAGTTGTGAAACTATTCCGCATTGTTTCAAATGAAGACCAAACTTGTAACTCAAATATTCTCCTCCACGATCAGATCATAGATACTTTATTTTCTTGTTGCGATGATTTTCCACTTCACTCTGAAATTCTTTGAACTTTTCAAATGTTTCAGACTTATGTTTCATTAAGTAGATATACCCATATCTTCCCAAATCATCTGTGAAGGTGAGAAAATAACGATATCTGCCGCGAGCCTCAATGTTCATTGGACCACATACATCGGTATGTATGATTTCCAATAACTTTGTTGCTCGCTCCATTGTTCCGGAGAACGGAGTTTTAGTCATCTTGCCCATGAGGCATGGTTCCCAAGTACCAAGTGATTCCAGAAGTCCATCAGAATGGAGTTTCTTCATGCGCTTTACACCAATATGACCTAAACGGCAGTGCCACAAATAAGTTGCACTATCATTATCAACTCTGCATCTTTTGGCTTCAATGCTATGAACATGTGTATCACTACTATCAAGATTTAGTAAAAATAGACCACTCATCAAGGGTGCATGACCATAAAGATATTACTCATATAAATAGAACAACCATTATTCTCGGATTTAAATGAATAACCATCTCGCATCAAACAAGATACAGATATAATGTTCATGCTCAACGCTGGCACCAAATAACATTTATTTAGGTCTAAAACTAATCCCGAAGGTAGATGTAGAGGTAGCGTGCCGACAGCGATCACATCGACTTTGGAACCATTTCCCACGCGCATCGTCACCACGTACTTAGCCAATCTTCGCTTAATCTGTAGCCCCTATTTTGAGTTGCAAATGTTAGCAACTGAACTAGTATCAAATACCCAGGCACTACTGTGAGCATTAGTAAGGTACACATCAATAACATGTATATCAAATATACCTTTCACTTTGCCATCCTCCTTCTCCGCCAAATACTTGGGGTAGTTCCGCTTCCAGTGACCAATCCCTTTGCAGTAGAAGCACTCAGTCTCAGGCTTAGGTCCAGACTTGGGTTTCTTCACTTGAGAAGCAAGTGGCTTGCTGTTCTTCTTGAAGTTCCCTTTCTTCCCTTTACCCTTTTTCTTGAAACTGGTGGTCTTGTTGCCCATCAACACTTGATGCTCCTTCTTGATTTCTACCTCCGCAGCCTTTAGCATTGCGAAGAGCTCAGGAAACGACTTATCCATCCCTTGCATATTATAGTCCATCACGAAGCTCTTGTAGCTTGGTGGTAGTGATTGAAGAACTCTGTCAGTGACACTATCATCAGGAAGATTAACTCCCAGCTGAGTCAAGTGGTTGTGGTACCCAGACATTCTGAGTATATGTTCACTGACAGAACTATTCTCCTCCATCTTGCAGCTGTAGAACTTATTAGAGACTTCATATCTCTCAATCCGGGCATTTGCTTGAAATATTAACTTCAACTCCTGGAACATCTCATATGCTCCATGACGTTCAAAACTTCGTTGGAGTCCCAGTTCTAAGCCGTAAAGCATGGCACACTGAACTATCGAGTAGTCATCAGATTTGCTCTGCGAGGTGTTCACAACATCTGGCGTTGCTCCTGCAGCGGGTTTGTCACCTAGCGGTGCTTCCAGGATGTAATTCTTCTATGCAGCAATGAGGATAATCCTCAAGTTACGGACCCAGTCCGTGTAGTTGCTACCATCATCTTTCAACTTAGCTTTCTCTAGGAACGTATTAAAATTCAACGAAATAACAGCACGGGCCATCTATCTACAACAACATAGACATGCAAAATACTATTAGGTACTAAGTTCATGATAAATTAAAGTTCAATTAATCAAATTACTTAAGAACTCCCACTTAGATAGACATCTCTCTAATTATCTAAGTGATCACGTGATCCATATCAACTAAACCATCTCCGATCATCACGTGAGATCGAGTAGTTTTCAATGGTGAACATCACTATGTTGATCATATCTACTATATGATTCACGCTCGACCATTCGGTCTCAGTGTTCCGAGGCCATATCTGCATATGCTAGGCTCGTCAAGTTTAACCCGAGTATTCTGCGTGTGCAAAACTGGCTTGCACCCGTTGTATGTGAACGTAGAGCTTATCACACCCGATCATCACATGGTGTCTAGGCACGATGAACTGTAGCAACGGTGCATACTCAGGGAGAACACTTATACCTTGAAATTTAGTGAGAGATCATCTTATAATGCTACCGCTGACCTAAGCAAAATAAGATGCATAAAGGATAAACATCACATGCAATCAATATAAGTGATATGATATGGCCATCATCATCTTGTGCCTTTGATCTCCATCTCCAAAGCACCGTCATGATCACCATCGTCATCGGCTTGACACCTTGATCTCCATCGAAGCATCATTGTCATCTCGCCAACTATTTCTTCTACGACTATCGCTACCGCTTAGTGATAAAGTAAAGCAATTACATGGCGATTGCATTTCATACAATAAAGCGACAACCATATGGCTCCTGCCAATTGCCGATAACTGTGTTACGGAACATGATCATCTCATATAATAAAATTTAGCATCATGTCTTGACCATATCACATCACAACATGCCCTGCAAAAACAATTTAGACGTCCTCTACTTTGTTGTTGCAAGTTTTACGTGGTTGCTATGGGCTGAGCAAGAACCGTTCTTACCTACGCATCAAAAACCACAACGCAGTATAGTGATTGCTTTTTGATCTTCAGAAAGAACCATGTTCATTGAATCTGATTCAACTAAAGTTGGAGAAACTGACACCCACCAGCCACTTGTGTGTGAAGCACGTCAGTGGAACCAGTCTCGCGTAAGCGTACGCGTAATGTCGGTCTGGGCTGCTTCATCCAACAATACCGCCGAATCAAGAAACAACTAGTGACGGCAAGCAATATGTATATACCCACGCCCACCACTCCTTTGTGTTCTACTCGTGCATATAACATCTACGCATAAACCTGGCTCGGATGTCACTGTTGGGGAACGTAGTAATTTCAAACATTTCCTACGCACACACAAGATCATGGTGATGCATAGCAACAAGAGGGGAGAGTGTTGTCTACGTACCCTCGTAGACCGTAAGCGGAAGCATTATGACAACGCGGTTGATGTAGTCGTATGTCTTCACGATCGACCGATCCTAGTACTGAAAGTCCGGCACCTCTGCGATCTGCACACGTTCGGCTCGGTGACGTCCCACGAACTCACGATCCAGCAGAGTGTCGAGGGAGAGCTTCGTCAGCATGACGGCATGATGACGGTGATGATGATGCTACCGGAATAGGGCTTTGCCTAAGCACCGCTACGATATGACCAAGGTGATTATGGTGGAGGGGGGCACCGCACACGGCTAAGAGATCAATGATCAATGTGTGTGTCTATGGGGTGCCCCCTCCCCCTATATAAAGGAGTGGAGGAGGGGGAGGGCCGGCCCTCTATGGCGCGCCCTGGAGGAGTCCCACTCCCTCCGGGAGTAGGATCCCCCCTTCCCTAGTTGGACTAGGAGAGAAGGAAGGGGGAGAGACGGAGGAAGGAAAGGGGGGCGCCCCCCCCCTTCCTAGTCCAATTTAGACCAGAGGGGGAGGGGGCGCGCGGCCTACCTTGACTGCCTCTCTCTCTCCACTAAAGCCCATTAGGGCCCATATAATCCCCGGGGGCTTCCGGTAACCCCCCGGTACTCCTGTATATGCCCGAACTCACTCGGAACCTTTCCGATGTCCAAACATAGGCTTCCAATATATCGATCTTAATGTCTCGACCAGTTCGAGACTCCTCGTCATGCCCGTGATCACATCCGGGACTCTGAACAACCTTTGGTTCATCAAAACACATAAACTCATAATACCGATCGTCACTGAACGTTAAGCATGCGGACCCTATGGGTTCGAGAACTATGTAGACATGACCTAGACACGTCTCCGGTCAATAACCAATAGAGGAACTTGGATGTTCATATTGGCTCCCACATATTCTACGAAGATCTTTATGGTCAAACTGCATAACGATATACATTGTTCCCTTTGTCATCGGTATGTTACTTGCCTAAGATTCGATCATCGGTATCTCAATACCTAGTTCAATCTCATTACCGGGAAGTCTCTTTACTCGTTCCGTAATGCATCATCCTGCAACTAACTAATTAGTCACATTTCTTGCAAAGCTTATATTGATGTGCCTTACCGAGAGGGCCCAGCGATACCTCTCCGACAATCGGAGTGATAAATCCTAATCTCGATCTATGCAAACTCAACAAACACCATCGGAGACACCTGTAGATCACCTTTTATAATCACCCAATTACGTTGTGACGTTTGGTAGCACACAAAGTGTTCCTCCGGTATTCGGGGTTGCATGATCTCATAGTCATAGGAACATGTATAAGTTACGGAGAAAGCAATAGCAAAAAACTAAACAATCATCGTGCTAAGCTAATGGATGGGTCAAGTCAATCACATCATTCTCTAATGATGTGATCCCGTTAATCAAATGACAACTCATGTCTATGGTTAGGAAACATAACCATCATTGATTCAACGAGCTAGTCAAGTAGAGGCATACAAGTGACATTCTATTTTTCTATGTATTCACACATGTACTTAGTTTCTAGTTAATACAATTCTAGCATGAATAATAAACATTTATCATGATATAAGGAAATATAAATAACAACTTTATTATTGCCTCTAGGGCATATTTCCTTCACCGCGATCATGAGATGATTGGCATTGAGCCCACGCTCCACCATCCCCTTGCACCGGAAGACTTCCTGCTCCATGGCTTCAAGTATGGCCTCCACGGTTCCCGTGCCCTTGGGACCATCGTGGATGTACAACACCCCCCTCATGCATCTGGATGGTTTGAGGGTGCTGCACCACCTCCAACAAATATGGGTTGATGACGTTCTTGAAGAACTTGTCCTTGTAGGAGCCTGAGGTGGCCATGGTAGATAGGATCTGACAGAAAACAACAAAGAAAGGAAAATAGAGGATTTCTCCGTGATACCGTGATCAACAGGTTCCGGAAGTATATATAGATTTTTTTGATCTTGGAGGACAAGTATATGGTATAAAACGGAGTACGGAAGGTGTCCCAGGTGGGCACAACCCACCTGGGCGCGCCAGGCTTGCCCACCAGGGGACGCTTCCTGGAAGTTTCTTTATTTCCAAAAATTTTAAATATTCCAAAAGTGATAAAAAATATTGTTGCGGATTTTTCGGAGTTCGTTTACTTACCGTATCACATACCTCCTTATTTTCACGATTCTGGAGTGTTCCGGAAGGACTCTTTTATGTGTTCTTCTGGTGTCAAAATTTGGATAATATTACTTTCAACATTAATAGGCGTACCTGAGATATAATGCTTTATTCGTTTCCCATTGACAACCTTTGGGTTAGTACCTTTAGAATTATTTATTTTGATGGCTCCAGACCGATAAACCTCCTCGGTGACATATGGGCCTTCCCATTTTGAGAGGAGTTTTCCTACAAAGAATCTTAAATGAGATTTGTACAAAAGAACATATTCTCCGACTTTAAACTCACGCTTTTGGATTCTTTTTTCATGCCATCTTTTAACTTTTTCTTTGAATAATTTTGCATTTTCATAAGCTTGGGTTCTCCATTCATCTAGAGAGCTAATATCAAATAACCTCTTTTCACCAGCAAGTTTGAAGTAATAATTGTGTTCTTTGATTGCCCAAAATGCTTTATGTTCTAACTCAAGAGGCAAATGACAAGCTTTTCCATAAACCATTTTATAAGGAGACATACCCATAGGATTTTTATATGTTGTTATATAAGCCCAAAGTGCATCGTCTAATTTCTTAGACCAATTCTTCTAGGACCTATTAACAGTCTTTTGCAAAATTATTTTTATTTCTCTATTGCTAAGTTCAACTTGACCACTAGACTGAGGGTGATATGGTGATGCAATTCTACGGTTAACATCATACTTGGCAAGCATTTTACGGAAAGCGCCATGAATAAAGTGTGAACCACCATCAGTCATTAGATATCTAGGGACTCCAAACCTTGGGAAAATAACTTCCTTAAGCATTTTAATAGAGGTGTTGTGATCAGCACTACTGGTTGGAATAGCTTCTACCCATTTAGTAACATAATCAATAGCAACCAAATAAATATGTGTATACCCATTAGAGGAAGGAAAAGGTCCCATATAATCAAATCCCCAAACATCAAATTGTTCAATAGCAAGTGAATAATTCATAGGCATTTCTTGACGCTTACCGATATTACCTATTCTTTGACATTCATCACAAGATAAGACGAACTTATGGGCATCCTTGAAGAGAGTAGGCCAATAAAATCCAGACTGCAATACCTTATGAGCGGTTCTATCTCTAGCATGATGCCCTCCATAAGCTTCGGAGTGACATTTCCATAGGATTTGTCCCTGTTCATGCTCAGGTACACAACGTCTAATAATACCATCTACTCCTTCTTTATAAAGATGTGGGTCATCCCAAAAGTAATGTCTTAAATCATAGAAGAATTTTTTATTTTGTTGGTATGTAAAGCTAGGTGGTAAATATTTAGCAACAATGTCATTAGCATAGTCAGCATACCAAGGAGTACTATGAGAAACATTTATTGTAGCTAACTGCTCATTAGGAAAACTATCATCAATAGGTAGTGGGTCATCAAGCACATTTTCAAGCCTAGATAAATTATCAGCTACTGGGTTCTCAACTCCTTTTCTATCAATGATATGTAAATGAAATTCTTGTAACAAGAGAACCCATTGAATAAGTCTAGGTTTAGCATCTTTCTTTTCCATAAGATATTTAATAGCAGCATGGTATGTGTGAACAGTTACTTTGGAATCAACAATATAAGGTCTAAACTTATCACAAGCAAACACCACTACTAAGAATTCTTTTTCAGTAGTAGCATAATTTCTTTGAGCACTGTCTAGAGTTTTACTAGCATAATAAATTACATTAAGTTTTTTATCAACACTTTCTCCTAGAATGGCACCAACAGCATAGTCACTAGCATCACACATAATTTCAAAAGGCAAGTTCCAATCAGGTGGTTGAACAATAGGTGCAGAAATTAAAGCTTTATTAAGTGTTTCAAAGGCTTCTAAACAATCATTATCAAAAACAAAAGGAATATCCTTTTGCAAGAGACTAGTAAGAGGCCTAGAATTTTTTGAAAAGTCTTTGATAAATCTCCTATAGAAACCAGCATGACCTAATAAACTACGAATACCTTTTATATCTTTAGGACATGGCATTTTCTCAATTGCATCAACCTTAGCTTTGTCCACTTCGATGACTCTTTCAGAAATTTTATGACCCAAGACAATGCCTTCATTAACCATAAAGTGGCAATTCTCCCAATTCAAGACAAGATTTGTTTGTTCACATCTCTGCAAAACTCGATCAAGATTGCTTAAACAATCATCAAAAGACTTCCCATAAACACAAAAGTCATCCATGAAAACTCAACAATCTTTTCATAAAAGTCACAGAATATAGCAGTCATACATCTTTGAAAGGTAGCAGGTGCATTACATAAACCAAAAGGCATACGTCTATAAGCATAGGTTCCAAAAGGACAAGTAAAAGTGGTTTTTTCTTGATCTGGTTGAGAAACAGGTATTTGTGAAAAGCCAGAATATCCATCAAGGACGCAAAAGTGTGTGTGCTTAGATAATCTTTCAAGCATTTGATCAATAAATGGCAAAGGGTAATGATCTTTTCTAGTTGCTTTGTTTAATTTCCTAAAATCAATTACCATTCTATAGCCTGTAACAATTCTTTGTGGAATAAGTTCATTCTTATCATTAGGAACAACAGTTATACCTCCTTTCTTAGGAACACAATGAACAGGACATACCCATCTACTATCGGCTATAGGATAGATTATACCTGCTTCCAGAAATTTTAATATTTCCATTCTTACCACTTCTTTCATCTTCGGGTTTAACCGATGTTGGTGATCAACAACGGGATTAGCATCAGGTTCCATATTAATTTTGTGCTGACATAGAGTGGGACTAATGCCCTTTAAATCATCAAGAGTATATCCAATACCATCTCGGTGCTTCCTTAGAACTTTCAATAATCTTTCTTCTTCATGTTCTGAAAGGTTAGAACTAATAATAACAGGATATATCTTCATTTCATCAAGATAAGCATATTTCAAAGTGTCTGGCAATTGTTTTAATTATAACACAGGATCACCTTTAGGTGGAGGAAGACCTCCTAGAGTTTCAATAGGCAAATTGTGTTTAAGCAGAGGACGTTGCTCAAAGAAAATTTTATCTATTTCATTTCTTTCATGCATATGCAAATCAGTTTCATGGTGTAGTAAATATTGTTCTAAAGGATCAGTAGGTGGTACAACAATAGAAGCAAGACCAATTAATTCATCTTTACTAGGCAATTCTTTTTCATGAAGATTTCTACTAAACTTGGAAAAATTAAACTCATGAGACTCATCACCAAAACTAACACCGACAGTTTGTTTCTCACAGTCTATTCTAGCATTAACGGTGTTCAAGAAAGGTCTACCAAAGATAATGGGACAAAAGTCATCTTGTGGGGAACTAAGAACAAGAAAATCAGTAGGGTATTTTATTTTCCCACACAAGACTTCAACATCTCTAACAGTCCCAATCGGTGATATAGTGTCTCTATTAGCAAGTTTAATAGTAACATCTATGTCTTCTATTTCTGCGGGTGCTATGTCATCCAAAATTTCTTGATATAATGTATAAGGAATAGCACTCACACTAGCGCTTATGTCACATAAACCATGATAACAGTGATCTCCTATTTTAACTGAGATGATGGGCATGCCAACAACAGGTCTATGTTTATCTTTTTTATCAGGTTTGGCAATTCTAGCAGCTTCTTCACAGAAGTAAATAACATGCCCATCCATATCTTCTTCTAAGAGATCTTTAACCATAGCAATACGAGGTTCTACTTTAATTTGTTAATCAGGTTTAGGTGTTCTAATATAGCTTTTCTTAACCACAGTTGAAACTTTAGCATGTTCCTTTATCCTAACAAGGAAAGGTGGTTTCTCTATATAAGCAGAAGGAACAACTGGATCATCATTATAAAGTATAGTTTCTTCTTTAACTGGTACCGGTTCTTTAATTTCTTCTTTAATAGGTGGGTGATATTTAAACCACTTCTATTTAGGGAGTTCAACATGAGTAGCAAATGATTCACAAAAGGAGGCTACTATCTTAGAGTCAAGACCATATTTAGTGCTAAACTTTTGAAAAGCATCGGCATCCATAAAAGATTTAACACAATCATTCTTAAGTTTAATACCTGACTCTTTACCTTTGTCGAGTTCCCAATCTTTAGAGTTGCATTTAATTATTTCCAAAAGATCCCATCAGAATTCAGTAGTCTTCTTCATAAAAGGGGTTGCAATACCTCGTGGACAACACCTACACACAAAATAACAAATACTTGCACCCAAGGCAAACAAGGGGTTGCCAATCCCTTGATGGTTAATTGTAAGGATGAAATCTCGTAGTGATAGGTAGATTAACAAAAACACAAAATAAAATAATGGTAAATAAATTTCAGCAAGGTAGTTTTGGATTTTAATATATGATAAATATAGACCCGGGGGCCATATTTTTACTAGAGGCTTCTCTCTTGAACATAGCATACGGTGGGTAAACAAATTATTGTTGAGAAATTGATAGAAAAGCGCATAGTTATGACGATATCCAAGGCAATGATCATGTATATAGGCATCATGTCCGAGACAAGTATACTGACTCCTGCATGCATCTACTACTATTACTCCACACATCGACCGCTATCCAGCATGCATCTAGAGTATTAAGTCCATAAAGAACGGAGTAATGCCTTAAGGAAGATGACATGATGTAGACAAAGTAAACCCAATCAATACGAATAAATCTCATCATTTTATCCTTAATGTCAATAATACAAATACGTGTCTTGTCCCTTTATGTCAGTAGGATATAGAGCACTGCAAGATTGAACCCATTACAAAGCACCTCTCCAATTGCAAGATAAATCAATCTAGTTGACCAAACCAAGCGCATAGATCGGAGAGAAATATAAAGCTATAATAATCATGCATAAAAGAATTAATAGAAGACTCAAATAATATTCATAGATGGTCTGATCATAAATCCACAATTCATCGGATCCCAACAAACACACGACAAAATAATATTACATTGAATAGTTCTCCAAGAACATCAAGGAGAACATTGTATCGAAGATCAAAGAGAGAGAAGAAGCCATCTAACTACTAGCTATGGAACCGTAGGTCTGTGGTAAACTACTCACACATCATCGGAAGGGCAGTAAGGTTGATGTAGAGGCCCTCCATGGTCGATTCCCCCTCTGGCAGAGTACTGAAAAAGGCCTCCAGATGGGATGTGGCAATAACAGAGGCTTGTGGCGGTGGGAAAAGTATTTTGGGTGGCTCTCTGTTGGTTTCCAGATTTTATAGAATTTATAGAGTTCTAATTAGGTCAAATGAAGGAATGTGGGGCCCACAAGGCACATGGGCGCGCCTACCCCCTGGGCACACCCATGTGGCTTGTGGCCTACTCCTTCGCCTTCTGGCCTCCTCCCTAAGCTTCTATGTTTTCTTATGTCCAGAAAAAAAATCATCAAAAACTTTCGTGGCATTTGGACTTTGTTTAGTAGTGATTTCCTAGAAAAACAAAAGCAGGCAACTGGTACTTGGCACTAAGTTAATAGGTTAGTCCCAAAAAATGATATAATATTGCATATAAAACATCCAAGATTGATACTATAATAGCATGGAACAATCAAAAAATATAGATACATTAGAGACGTATCAGATAGCATTAGTTTACTTGTATAAAGTAGCAATGCCTTTCATTAAAACACATGGAAGCTTTACATGAAGGACCAATGCTAGTCATGATCAATATCTTATGGCTTTGTGAATTGAAGAATTAACATAGGGAAAGGATACATTTGAATATCTATGGAAAATGTGTATTATACGATATTAATAGCACCAGTTGGTTCCTAGGCTGCTATATGCATCTAATGACGTGATATTGTAGGATGCAAAAAAAACATATCAATGGCTACCATCATGTAAACCATTAATGCGAGAAAATAATATTGCATTCAATAAATTTAGATCAATTTGTTATTTTTTCTTCAAAGGTGCATTTTAGGAAACTCCAGGCATATTGTGATAGTATATAAATTTGTATTATTTGGTAAATTCCCTCATAACTTGAGAAAATATGGTGGTGGACATAGTGTGGAAGTGTGCATCTTCGTCACGGTCTTCCCAAGAAGGGTAATCACTGAAATTGGCAAGAAAATAAATCTAATAGGACTATCAATCTTACCAAAAGTTCTTCCAATCCTCATTTGATTATGAAGATATGAATAATAAATATTTTGACCTGCATTTAGTAAGGGGAAAGAGTGGTGAGTTTGATAGCGTGTCAGCTCACTAGGAGTGGCTTGACAAGTGTTTTGCATCTCCATCTCACTTGACAAGTATCGTATTATTTATGAGACTTGGCTAGAGTAATAAATGTTTTGATATGTGATCACTAGCGGTGGCATGACACATGTTGGGCATCTCCACATTCCCTTGTCAGGTGTCATATTTTCTATGACGCTTGGCAAGATAGTGTGGAGATAATATGACACTTGGCAAAGAGAGTGTGGTGATGTCCAACACATGTCATGCCACCCCTATCAAACCAACACCCAGTCTACCTCATGACACTTTCCCCTTTATAAAAGCAGTCCAAACATCTATTCTTCATCACCAAATGTTGATTGGAAGAAGTTTAGGTAAGATTACTAGCCCCCCTTGATTTCTTAGTTAACCTTTTAGCAAATATGTACATTTCACATTTCTTGGGAAGACTACTACCAATGTATGTATACTTCCACACTATGACCACCATACCTTATTAACTCTTTTCGCACTTTCCAACATACATATATGCATACTTCCACACTACGATAACCAATATATGCATACTTCCACATTACAACCAATATATACAATCGAAATAGTCCGATGTGTTCCTAAATTTTACCATTTTGAAGATGAACAATAACCAAGTTCTTATAAGAATATTGTTTCTGACAGCAATGGATTACAAGGTGGTAGCCATGTTGATATGCTTTTTATGTGCATCCAACGATCTCAGTACAGTAGATGCATTTGGGCGCATGCAAACCAATGAGACGGTAAAACTACAATCTAATATATATTTCCTATAAATTTTCAAGAGCTATCCTTTGCCTAGCTTAATTCTTCTATTCAGTAAGGTTTAGGATATGGATCATAGCTGCCATTTTCCCTTTATGTAAAGTCTCCATGTATTTTTCACAAAGAGGTTGCTACTTTCTAAAAGTGAACTAATGCCATCATCCCAAAAATAGCCATGCTTTTTTAAGAAAAAACAAGATACATAATTGCATAATTATAGTTTTCTAATCAAATTCATATATGTACATTAATAGTACATGCACCTGCAAGATTTGAAGATCGAATAAATCAATTCACCTGCTTAAAAGAAATAATGGATAAAAGACTATCATTAAATACATAGAAACTTTGTATCAACTTTCTATATACATTTCAAACCAAAAAATTTGGGTTCACTTCTTATTCCACACATTGCATCTTTTCAAAACATGCACATGACCATATGCTCCCTTCATTCTTCGGAATTTGAACAAAGTAAATATGACTTCAACCTCTGATGTTTCTAAAAATCGACTCCCTTCACCTAAACTACATTATGGGAACTTCATTTAATCCATGTGAATAGAAAATTTGAGTTACAAATTGTTGAAAGTATAGATACATCCATGAACAAAAGTGGGAGAAAAAATGCTTGGAATTATCAAAATAATTCTTAAGCATATGGGGAGTAAAATGAATTTCTTTATCGTGCCTCTTTTATAATATACATTTCTTAGAATATATTACGGATGCGAGTCATCTTTGTTGGAAGCTTGGAACAATATTCGCTCATAGTTCTCCAACACCTGGACTATATAAACAAGTAAGAAATAAATATACGTATATGTCTCTAGCTATTGTGATTGATACACAAAACTTATATGTGTAGGTTTGTCCCAAATAGCACTACCATATAGTATTATGATCATAAATAATGTAAAGTAAAATTATGGGTCAAAGTTGGATCTTGTCCCTATGATTTACTTCACACAATTTCTGTTGTTTCTCCCATTTGTTGAAAAGTAGGTGATGATATTACTATTCTCTTGACAGTTTTTAGCATCGCCAAGATCAGCCCCATTTGTGTTACCCGGGAGGAACAAAAGTCAATACAAAAGCAAAAATGATTACCATCATGTAAAGCATTCCTCACTATCCTCTATTCTAGTCTTTTGCTTTTGGTCCAACTAATGACGACATGCTACATTTATCTGAAATGAGGGGTCAACCTTAGCCTAACAATGGGTTATAAATAACTAGATCTTCATTTTGTTCCGAGCCTCTTTGTAATTACCAAGATTTTAATACTCCCTCTTATCTGAATTAATGGACACAACCTCTATACAATGTTATATGGAGGTTGCATCAATTAATTCGCATGGAGGGAGTATAAATGTTGGAGGATTTACATCTTTGGAAATGCTCACTAAATTGGAGGGGTATTCCATAGAAAATTCTAGGCATATGCTACTACCACCACTTTTTCGCAATCCTATAAGTTGAAAGACTACAAGTTGCTTCTATTGTAACCATTTTTTGCATACTATTTCTATTCTTTATGTTTTTAGAAGTCCTTATGCTCAATCTCATATCTCTATGAGGACGATATATACTTCTCCCTCTGATCTATATTAATTGACATTGTTTCAGTACAAAGTTAGTACGACTTTGTAGTAAACCAACATCAATTAATATGGATAGTAGTAGTATTTCTACGAGGACCAAAATAATAAAGGAATAGTAGTTATGCATACAATATATACTAGTCTATGATAATGCATCCTGAGTGCTAAATATCATGAACCAGTACCATATTGTCACTTCATTTATTGCTTTGTAAAATCGCAATACAAATTGGGCTATGATATATTTCTTACTAACTTTTGACATTTGACTCACTATGATACTAGAATCTCTTTTACATTCTAAATTGTGGTGTCACATCATTTTTTCTTAGGTGACAGTGAAGGATACCCTTATGGTACTTTGATTGTGCGAGGTCCAAGAGTGTAGTATTTAGTTTCCAACAGCCAAATGTATTATTCATGTATATGAGCTAACAAGCCTATTTAGTTTATTTTTCGTTACTAGATAGCTGGCTGGAGCACCACACTGAGTAGCCACGGCGCGCGAGTTAAAATAGGTATATGGGGTTCACAAGGACAATGTCAGTCCCAAGAATCTGGGGCATCGATGTATCTCTACAATAGTGATCAAGATGACTCCTCCATCAATTTGATCCAAGCTGGATTTCATGTAATTGGAAACATGTCCAAATATTATTTTCAATACCATTGTGAACTCAAGCACTACCATAAATTAAACACTTGCAACTATGGTTGGTGTAGGTACTTCCCGACTTATATAAGAATAATGATGTCCATTTCTTTATACGATGGACGGTAAGTCTATATTAATTTATTATCATTGGGGTAAATGTAAATGTTGTCGTTTACATATGTTTAATAATATGACAATTTGTTTTTTTCATCCTATAGAAAGACTACTACAAATCAACGGGCTGTTATAATTTGGAGTGCCCTGGTTTTGTGCCTGCTAGTGGAGCCGCACTTGTTCCGGGCCAAGCTGTTGCTCCTCCCTCAACTTATGACAGGGACGACCGCTACATAACTATTAGCCTGCATACAGTATGCCCTTCTACTACTACTACTACTACTACTACTACTACTACTACTACTGTTGCTGCTGCTACTACTGCTACTGCTACTGGCACTGCTCTCATAATCTCAGTTTTTAGAGGGGGTTTTTTGTTCATGAAATCAGAATGTGTATGCAAATATTTTCCCCATCATAAAAATTCCATCGCCTGTTGCTGTAATGAAATTGCAAATTAGTGAAGTAATATGAACATGTAACAAACTCCAATTCTAAAATACCCTATAGTACATTCAACATATTCTTGCATATTGTAAATGTATGAAGCATGTGTGTGATCTCTAAATATAGTCATAGTTATAGCTTATTCCACATTACAACTGAAATCCATCACATGGAAAGTATCTTAGGGTGTATTAGGGCATATTAATCTTGAATTGGTCTATTGGATCTAATAATAGGTACACGTACCATTTGGTCTTAGCACATGATACATGTACCTCAGCATAATATAGGGGAAAATCCAGAAACAAATTCAAACATTCATTTATTCATATCAAGAGTATTATTTTACTACGGAATTCCTTTTTCCACACACTAATAGCAAATTTCAATACAAGATTATTAACTTATCAATGGATCACTGACAATTTTTTATCATTTTCCATAACTCATAGGATCCAAACACGAGAGATTGGGTGTTGTATCGAGACGACTTGCATAAACCTTCATTTTTGGGGCATTTTCCAAAAGAGCTTTGTCCTAAACTATATGGTATAGCCCCCGGAGTAGGATGGATTGGATTCGTCTATTACCAAGATAGGGATCAAGGTGGTCCCGCAATGGGTAGCGGTCATTTTCCAGAAGAGGGCCAAAGGAAAGCAGCATACTTCAAGAATATCAAGCTCTTTGATTCCAAAGCTAATGTGTATGATCCGAGTGCCTTGGCTAGACTTGTCAGCGCGCCAAGATGTTACAAAGTCAGTGAGGTTCTGCATGCTAGAAAGGACGGCTATATGTTTTATTATGGAGGTCTAGCTGGTTGTATGGGTTGACGAGTATCCGTCTTGAATATAATAAAAGTGATAAACACATCATTGACCATACATCTCTCATGAAATGAGTAATTTAGGCACAAGTCCAGTTCACCCAAAAGCTCAAGTTGATGGGGAAAGGTGTACTATGCATTTATAGGTCAACACTTCCCCTCACATGTGACTCTCTCAGGCCTAAACATGGACCGGAAGTGGGATGAAATTTAATTGCGCCAGCCAGATCTTGAACTCAAGACCTCTTGGCTCTGATACCATAATAAATTTATGCTCAAGCCAACTCATCCAAAAGTCGACCTGATGGAGAGAGTCGGACAATATATTTCAATAATGTGAACTCAAAACCTATCTATAGGACATAACATGTTGGTAGTAGTACAAAAATTGGCAAGAGTTTCCATGACTTAGTAGCTAAGAAAATACTAGTACATAAGCAATGAAACAAAAATAGTCGGTAAGTACTCGTATAAAAGGAGCAGCACACCACTGTTTGTAAATCAAGCCATCCAGCATCAAATCAAAGGAAAGTAGTACTAGTACAAGTCCTCACCAACTGTGTGTGCATGTGTAGACTGCACTACATGTTTATGCATCTGCTACACTTCCTCATCTAGCTACTCTTTGCTCCTCCTCATCTTATACTGGCAACACTACAAAAGACACTTCCGTGATGTGCTACTTATTGAGCTTGCGTTGGTTTTCCCCATGAAGAGGAAAGGGTGATGCAGCAAAGTAGAGATAAGTATTTCCCTCAGTTGATAATCAAGGTATCAATCCAGTAAGAGGAACACACAAGTCACCAATGGTTGTACCTACACAAACAAACAAATACTTGCACCCAACGCGATAAAGGTATTGTCAATTCCTTCACGGTACTTGCAAGGATGAGATCTAATAGTTATAGATATGAAAGATAAGTAAAAGTGCAAAATAAGATAAAGGTAAATAAATTGCAGCAAGGTATTTTTGGGTTTTTGATTTTGTAGATCTGAAAACAATATGATAAAAATAGACCTCGGGGCCATAGTTATCACTGGAGGATTCTCTCTTGAAAGAAAGCATACGGTGGGTAAACAAATTACTATTGAGCAATTGATAGAAAAGTGCATAGTTATGATGATATCTAAGGCAATGATAATGAATATAGGCATCACATTCGTGACAAGTAGACCGATGATACATCTCCAACGTATCTATAATTTTTGATTGTTCCATCCTATTATATTATCTTTTTTAGATGTTTTATATGCATTAATATGCTATTTTATATGATTTTTGCTACTAACCTATTAACCTAGAGCTCAGTGCCAGTTTCTGTTTTTTCCTTGTTTTAGAGTTTCGCAGAAAAGGAATACCAAACGGAGTCCAAACGGAATGAAACTTTCGCGGTGATTTTTCTTGGACCAGAAGACATCCAGGGGGCTTGGAGTGCACGTCAGGAAAGCCATGAGGCGGCCACAAGGACGGAGGCCGCGCCCAGGGGGTAGGGCGCGCCCCCACCCATGTGTGCCCCTCGTGACTCCACCGACCTATTTCTTCCGCCTATATATTCTCAAATACCCCAAAACCTTTCAGGGGAGACACAAAACCACTTTTCCACCGCCGCAATCTTCTGTACCCGTGAGATCCCATCTAGGGGCCTTTTTCGGCGTCCTGCTGGAGGGGGATTCGATCACGGAGGGCTTCTACATCAACACGATTACCTCTCCGATGGAGCATGAGTAGTTTACCACAGACCTACGGTTCCATAGCTAGTAGCTAGATGGCTTCTTCTCTCTCTTTGATTCTCAATACCATGTTCTCCTCAATGTTCTTGGAGATCTATTCGATGTAATACTTTTTGCGATGTGTTTGCCGAGATCCAATAAATTATGGATTTATGATCAGCTTATCTATGAATATTATTTGAATCTCCTCTGAGTTCTTATATGCGTGATTTGATATCTTTGCAAGTCTCTTCGAACTATCGATTTGGTTTGGCTAGCTAGATTGGTTTTTCTTGCAATGGGATAAGTGCTTAGCTTTGGGTTCAACCTTGCGGTGCTCGATCCTAGTGATAGAAGGGGAACCGACACGTATTGTATTGTTGCCATCGAGGATAACAAGGTGGGGTTTTCATCATATTGCTTGAGTTAATTCCGCTACATCATGTCATCTTACTTAATGTGTTACTCTGTTCTTATGAACTTAATACTCTAGATGCAGGCAGGAGTCGGTCGATGTGTGGAGTAATAGTAGTAGATGCAGAATCGTTTCAGTCTACTTGACATAGACGTGATGTCTATATTCATGATCATTGCCTTAGATATCGTCATAACTTTGCGCTTTTCTATCAATTGCTCGGCAGTAATTTGTTCACCCACCGTAGTATTTTGTATCTTGAGAGAAACCTCTAGTGAAACCTATGGCCCCCGGGTCTATTTTCCATCATATAATATTCTATTTTTCATCATATAAGTTTCCGATCTACAATTCTACTTTCCTATTTACTTTCTTTGCAATCTTTTACTTTTTGATCTATAAACCAAAAATACCAAAAATGTTACTTTACCGTTTATCCATCTATATCAGATCTCACTTTGCAAATAACCGTGAAGGGATTGACAACCCCTTTGTCGCATTGGGTGCAAGTTGGTGTTTGTTTGTGCAGGTATTCGGTGGCTTGTTGTGTTGTCTCCTACTGGATTGATACCTACCTTGGTTCTAAAAATTGAGGGAAATATTTACTCTACTTTGCTGCATCACCCTTTCCTCTTCAAGGGAAAAACCAACGCAAGCTCAAGAGGTAGTAGGAAGAATTTATGGCGCCGTTGTCGAGGAGATCTATGCCAAACCAAGACATACCAAGTACCCATCATAAACGCTCTGAAAGATAGAGGATGTCACCTAGAGGGGGGTGAATAGGCGTTTTAAAATAATTACGGTTTAGGCTTGAACAAATGCAGAATAAACCTAGCGGTTAATTTGACAAGCACAAAACCTAAAACAACTAGGCCCACCTAAGTGCACCAACAACTTAAGCTAAGCAAGATAAGCAACTATGTGATAGCAAGATATATGACAAGAAACGATATGGCTATCACAAAGTAAAGTGCATAAGTAAAAGGGCTCAGGTAAGAGATAACCGAGGCACGTGGAGACGACGATGTATCCCGAAGTTCACACCCTTGCGGATGCTAATCTCCGTTTGGAGCGGTGTGGAGGCACAATGCTCCCCAAGAAGCCACTAGGGTCACCGTAATCTCCTCACGCTCTCGCACAATGCAAGATGCCGTGATTCCACTAAGGGGCCCTTGAGGGCAGTCACCGAACCCGTACAAATGGCAACCCTTGGGGGTGGTCACCGAACCCGTACACTTTGGCAACCCTTGGGGGCGGCCATCGGTACCCGTCAAATTTCTCGGGGCGATCTCCACAACCTAATTGGAGACCCCGACGCTTGCCCAGAGCTTTACACCACAATGATTGAGCTTCGAACACCACCAAGGTTGGGGTTAACTCCCCAACGACACCACGAAGCTTCACCACAATGGAATATGGCTCCGAGGTGACCTCAACCGTCTAGGGCGCCCAAGCACCCAAGAGGAACAAGCTCAAGGGTACCAAGCACCCAAGAGTAATAAGCTTCTCAACTTGTAACTTCCATGTATCACCGTGGAGAACTCAAACTGATGCACCAAATGCAATGGCAAGGGCACACGGAGTGCCCAAGTCCTTCTCCCCCAAATCCCACCAAAGCAACTAATGCTAGGGAGGAAAATGAGAGGAAGAACAAGAAGGAGAACGCCAAGAACTCCAAGATCTAGATCCAAGGGGTTCCCCTCACATAGAGGAGAAAGTGATTGGTGGAAATATGGATCTAGATCCCCTCTCTCCTTTCCCTCAAAAACTAGCAAGAATACATGGAGGGATTGAGAGTTTGCAAGCTCGAAGAAGGTCAACAATGGGGGAAGAACACGAGCTCAAAGGATAAGGTTGAATGGGGAAAAAGACCCCCTTTTAAAGGAGCTCCCGAATCCAACCGTTATGTGCTCAGTCCGCGCACAAGCGGTACTACCGCTCAGGGGAGCAGTACTACTGCCCGGGCGGTAGAACACAGAGAGCGGAGCGAAACAGAGTGCAAGGCAGAGCCTTATGAGCGGCACTACCGCTGGAGCCAGCGGTACTACCGTTGGCCGCAGCGGTACTGCCACTTGGCCCAGCGGTACTACCGCTGGGACCGCGCACAGCGCCCACCACGAGCACAGGGAGAAGGAACAGGGAGGAGGGCCATTGAGCGGCACTAGGGGCGGTGGTAGCCGCGGTACTACCGCCCGCTCCTACTGCCGCTGAACCCGACACGAGAAAACCACGTCTTGAGTCGAGGCGGTACCAGCGCGGAACCGGAGCCATACTACCGCTTATGGCCATGGGCGGTACTACCACTGTGGGACAGCGGTACTGCCGTTTGTGGCGATAAGCGGTACTACTACTGGCACCATCCTTATGCCACTTCCACGAAAGCAAGTATACTCCACGGAAAACCAGAACTGCCATAACTTCTGCATATGAGCTCCGAATTGAGAAAACTCAAGCTTGTTGGAAACAAGACGATGAGTAGCATCAAAACGGCGACTGGTTATAGTAAGAAGAGGCAGGGTAGGTATGCCTAACAAATGGAGGAGTGAAACCTCCAACAGAGAAGAACAGACATAACCTCCAACATCGAAAACATCATAGAAGATGCAAGTGAACTCCGTTTTCAATGAACTCGAGCTTGTCATCAAGATGACCATAAGCTCCAAAACTCACAAAGAGAACCAAACAAGAACCAAGAAAGATAATGCAAGGATGCAATGGTTTGAGCTCTCAACGAACGATATGATCAAGCTACTCATCGAGAGCCCCCTTGATAGTACGACAATCGATCCTATAGCCCGGTCTCCCAACTACCACTATGAGACCGGTAAAATAGAAAACCTATCAAGGACAAACCTTTGTCTTGCACATAGTCCACTTGAGCTAGATGATGACGATCTTGACTTCCTCAAGTTGGACCACCTTTCTTGATTGTGTTGGCTCGATGAAGACTAGTTCATTGCTCCCCCATACTCCACTATGGGTGAGCCACTCTTCGGCATATCTTCATAAATCCATTGTTACCATAATGGACGACAAGCTTCAAGCATTTGATCTCTTCATGATGCTCCACTTGAACTTGCACATCGCCACCTAACCCCACAAAGAACTCTCACGAAAACCATGAGTTAGCAAACAAAGCATAATGGACAATGCTTACCATACCATGGGATCACTTGATCCCTCAGTACATCTTGTATGCTTTGTGTGTTGATCAACTTGATTCATTCTTGACTTAATCTTGATCAACCTTGAATCTTTCCAATTCTCTTCATTTGGATGATGTCTTGAAGGTAGATATGAATGATCACACAATCTTCTTCTTCAAGACATGCTTACAATAAGCTCAACACTCACATGACCAATCTTTGGATAATTCCTTGAATAGCACCTTGGTCGACATAAACTCTCCTTGAAACCAACACATGTACTCCAAGAAAAGCCTATGGACAAAACCTTCAAATATAACTCAAGGCAACCATTAGTCCATAGAGATTGTCATCAATTACCAAAACTAAACATGGGGGCACCGCATGTTCTTTCACGCTCATCCCTCACATTACATTATTTGCCATTCGCCTCTTGTTTTTCTCTCCCCCACTTCTAATATGATTTTCAAAAAGATTCGCCTCTTCTTCACCCTCTTCCGTTCATCTTCTTCATTTACTTTTTGTGTGCTCGTGTGTTGGACTGCTTGCTTTGTCGCAATGACCCCTCCAAAAAACGTTGACCCTCACCTTAGGAGGGTAGACGAAATTGAGAATAATGTTAGAAGCTTCATGTCTTTACAATTTGAGCATAACAATTTCTTTAGAAACGAGCTCAAGGAACAGAAAAGCTTTATGGAATACATGAATAAAGAGCTTGATGATATGTCTAAAGAATTTTATGGTTTGAGATCTCAGTTGGCGCATCTTGAAAATTTAGTAAGTCAAATTTCTGATAAACAAGCTACTTTACTAAACAAAATGGCAGTGAAACCAGAGGCTTTGAATAATGAGGAAGATCTTAAAATAATTGATGTGACTCCTATTGAATCTTTATTTTCCAATGTAAATCTTGATAAATATGAAACTGGAGATGAGTCAACTTTAGTTAGAAGGCGTTCCAATGATTCGGAGTTTTTAGATCTTGATGCAAAAATTGATACAAGGCCACAACCACTCTTATCCTCATACGATGGCTAGCAGGCCACTCACTCACGTCTCACTTACAGCTCGGTCCCAGTTGTAGGCGCTTCTCCCTTTTCGGATTCGTTGATTCCTCTGACTGTTGGGCCTTCTACCTCGTCACTGTTGTGGCTCTTCTTGTCAGTAGTGACAGATTTTTCTAGTTTTCTTCCATGATTGCCTGAAGATAAGGTGGGAAAGAAGATGATGTGTACAATCGTACGGTTGCAGTGGACCAAATCAAACGCTCGCGCGGTGACCGGCCGAAATTGGGCCGGTCGACCGGCGCCTATCAGTGGCCAAACCTTAAGGAGTTTATATACATATATTTGACCGAGAAAGTATTATTTTTCTACAATGCCCAATATACACCATCCTCCTGAGTCGAAGTAGCTACATCGGCCACAAAGGATTTAAGGTTGTCTCATTACCCCAACGGATCACAGGTGTTAGTCTTCTTCTAAAGTAGGTGGACACATATCCTTACCCCTGAAATCCTGAACAATACAGTCCTGCAGGTTGTTGATGCCAAATAGATGAGGATATTGTATACTCAGCTGTCAGTGACAGGATAGAGACGCAATCCATCATCTACAAAAGCGACAGCGATGCAATGACCAAATTAGCAACCGGAATCTTATTTTTTTTTCTCGAATATGCCTAGATGGTGTATCATTGCATTGATAGGGGAGAAAGTTTAGAAATTACAGGGGATCACCACAGAGACATGCACAAGAATGGCAGCGCTGTGGTGACGAGATGAGCAGAAGACACAGGGTTGCTTAGTCCCCCAAAGACACGATCAGGTTACAGCTAGCCCTAAGTTCATTCCTCTAGCTCCAGCCATGGCCCAAGAGCGAGCTTCATCCTTGATTGCTGCAAAGTGAGCGGAGCCTGCAGCCAACTATGCAGTTCCCGTTGCCTTTAGCATTAAGCAATTCCACTTCCGTGGACTGGTCGATCGATGTCGATGCTCGCCTGCTTCTTCTCAGCTCCGATAAGGCGATAACTCCTCCTGACCTGCTCCGATGGCGACCGCAGCGGCGATGCGTGCTTAGGCTCAACCTAAGCAGATCATCGCACAAATCGTTGGCATTATATATGCAAGCACACGGGCGTCCAGTCCAGGTCGAGCTACAGCTTTCCATGGAGGCAAGAGTAAAACCACCCCAAGGCACACGACATCAAAGAGGGCCAGCTCCAGGTCGGGTCGGCGGTGGCCACCATCATCTTGCTTCTCCACCACTTTCCGCCCATACCTCGCCGGCCACCTGCACCTGGGGACATCAAGGAAGGTGACAAGTGATAGAATTAGAACGATTCCCTTTCAAAAGATGCAGCGTTTCTTAAAGGAAAATATCATCTAGCTCCACTTGTAATGTTGCTATGTAGAGACCTGTGTTTTGATTTTCGGTTTGAGCTTTTTTTCGCCCTAGGCCGAGATGGCCGAATTTCGGCCATTTTCAAAAATTTCGGCTGAAATTTGACCAAAATTTGACTGCAATTTGACTTAAATTTGATCAAAATTTGCCAAATTTGAGCAATTTCGGCCTAAATATACTTTTCGCCTCAGGCCGAGATGGCCGAAATTCGGCCGAAATCCACTTTTTGTGGCCGAAAATCAAAACACAGGTAGAGACTACTACCAAGGACTCCACGTATACTGGGCAAAAGGCCTATCTCTTCTGATAGCTCATCTTCTCCTGTTCCGACGACGACAACAACGGCTACCGGTAGTGCTCAAGTCAAGTAAATCACTACACCACACCTAGCTTATGACTAGACCGTTAGAATTACAGGAGACTGAATTTGCAGTTTTCTGACCTTTTCAGTACCACCTGGCTTGATGTGTGTGACAACCAACCTAGATGGGCTTGGGTTCACTGATTTCAGTTCTACCAACATCAATCTTGTATGTAAATGGCTCTTGAAATTTGGAAAACGAAGAAGGGAGTGGCAGGATTTTGCTAGGGCTGAAAAGCTGCAGAAATTAATTTACTTGAACCCAAAGTAAACCATCTCCTGGTTAAGAAAGCCAGGAAGGTAGCCAGGTGAAGCAAAGGACAAGACATCACAGGAAGCCAATGGAGACATCAAGCAAGCAAGCTGACAAGTGATGAAGTGACAGGAGCAGAGTGAGCTGTACTCTCCCTTGCATAAAAAGATACGGTGCTTTTTCTTCTTCAAAAAAATTGTGCTATGGATTGAGTGCTACAATACGAAATACCCTAACATGGCCTGTTGGCTAGGAGAGACCCATCCATTCACTCACCTTGTCTCAATCTGTACTGGGAAAAGGGAACTCATGAGTTTGTTCCGTGTGTATGGACTCACCGATTTTTCTCGGCTCCGAGAGCTCCTCTCCACCTACCCCGACGATCTGCTCCGATGATGACAAAGACGACGACCTGGGTTAACCTAAGTGAATCACCACACGTCTCCAGCCAGCACTATATACACGCACAACCACTCACTCACTCAGGTGCCGTCCGGTGCAGAGCCAGATAGAGTTACAGCCTTCCAGCAAGAAAAACCCAAGACACAAAATCAAGAGGTGAGGTCCAGCCATGGAGGGGGCGATGGTGGAGTGGTGGCCATGGTTCGGATCGGCAGTGGCGAGCACCATCTTCCTATGGTCCATGGTGCAGAACCACATCCCGGATGCCCTCCGGCTCAACCTCGCCGCTTTGGCCGCCAAGCTCACCGCCTACTTCAACCCTTACCTCCAGATCACCATCTCGGAGAACGGCGCCCAGCGCTGGAAGCGAAGCGAGCTCTTCCTTGCCGTCGAGGCCTACCTGAGCGACGCATGTGCCTGTCGCGCGCGCAGGCTCAAAGCCGAGCTCGGCAAGGACAGCAAGAACATCCAGGTCTCCATCGACGACCACGAGGGGGTCACCGACGACTTCTCCGGCGCCACGCTCTGGTGGCACGCCTCCAAGCAGCGACCCAAGTCCAATGTCATCAGTTTGTACCCTGGCGAGGACGAGAAGCGCTTCTACCGGGTCACCTTCCATAAGCAGCACCACGACCTCGTCCTCGATTCTTACCTGCCTTTCATCCTCGGCGAGGGCCGCACCGTCATCATCAAGAACCGCCAGCGCCGCCTGTTCACCAACAAAGCCAGCGGCAGCTCGAGCCCTTACGGGGCCAAGAGCGCCTGGAGCCATGTACCGTTCGAGCACCCGGCGACCTTCGACACCCTTGCCATGGACCCCAAACAGAAGGAGGACGTCATCGATGACCTCATGGCGTTCCAAGAGAGCAAGGAGTACTATGCTAAGGTCGGCAAGGCGTGGAAGCGCGGGTACCTCCTTTACGGCCCGCCCGGCACCGGCAAGTCCACTATGATAGCCGCCATGGCCAACTTCCTCGACTACGATGTCTACGACCTCGAGCTCACGGCCATCAACAACAACACCGAGTTGCGGAAGCTCTTCATCGAGACGACGGGCAAGTCCATCATCGTCATAGAGGACATTGACTGCTCCGCCGACCTCACCGGAAAACGCCGCAAGGACAAGAAGGCCTCTCGCGACAAGGACTCTGATGGCAACGACAAACCCAAGCTACCAATCGAGCCAGAGAAGGATGACGCGACCAAGGTGACGCTCTCTGGCCTGCTCAACTTCATCGACGGGCTGTGGTCTGCGTGCGGCGGCGAGCGGATCATCATCTTCACCACCAACTACAAGGAGAAGCTGGACCCGGCACTGATCCGGCGGGGCAGGATGGACAAGCACATTGAGATGTCTTACTGCCGCTTTGAGAGCTTCAAGGTACTCGCCAAGAACTACCTGGATGTCGTCGAGCACGAGCTGTTTGGGGAGATTCAGCAGCTGCTCGAGGAGACTGACATGTCGCCCGCTGACGTGGCAGAGAACCTCATGCCCATGTCCAAGAAGAAAAAGAGGGACCCTGACGTATGCTTGGCAGGCCTCATCGAGGCGCTCAAGCAGGCCAAAGAAGACGCGGCGGTCGCCAAGGCGAAGGAGGAAGAGGTGGCCAAGGAGGCTGAAGCGAAGAAAGCCAAGGAGAAAGAGGAGGCTGAAATGAAGAAAGCCAAGGAGAAAGACCAAGGGAAGGACAAAACATCAGAGGAAGCCATTGGAGACAACATGCAAGCTGACAAGATACAGGAGTAGAGTGAGACTACATGCTCCGTGACCAAAAGACGCAGTGTTGGTTCAGATAAGACATATATCACTCAACTGAAATAAAATAATGTAGCTTCCTTTTGTCATTTGCTAGTTCATGCATGAAGCGACTGTTGTAATGTTGCTATAGGTAGAGGAAGTAGTACAATACTACATTATCCCAACACTGTGTATTTGTAAATGCAGAAGGAAACTAAGATTGTTTGCATAAATATGCATTTCCTCATTTCTCTACAGAAAAAAGACAGCAGTCTGCCAGAAGTTGACTTACGCATGGCCTGCACTACACTCAGGTTCTCTTTGTCTGACCAGATCCCATGAGCGCGGTGCTAGAGCTGGCACTCTCAGAATCCTGCTGCGCAGCCTCCTCACCAAGTAATCCAGTTCTTTCTTCCGAAGGTGGTTCTTCTCGTTGTTTCGATTTCGTCTTCTGAGCCCTTGAAACCACAGCTACATGAGACATAACCAACAGCAGGAGGATCACAATGCTAACACTCTGCCTAGCTGAACTTATCACGAATACTTGGTTGCGGATTATGACAACCATCAGGCTTTCTTTGGTAGAAGTGGATTGGGGAGGGGGGATTTCAGGGGATTGGGTGAATCCCTTCCTTCCACCCAATCCCCTCAAAACCCCTTGAATCCCCCAAACCCCTTCATCCACAATCCTCTTTGTTTAAATTTTCTGTTTGGTAGGCAAGTTTTGTCATATTGACATAACATGGTGTAGAACATTTAAAAATCCAAATTTACAATGTAACTAACTCCCCTTATATCCTTGCTACAGAATTGTAAAGGTCACCTAATAAAAATGAGACAAAGTTGCTACATGGGAATAATTTAGCAGCAGTTTTTCCCAGCAGCAGCATAATTTTGCATGACTTGAAATCAATATCTCATCACAACAACAACTTTGCATGACTTGAAACTACAAACAGAATTTCCTTGCTTAGTTGTTTATCAAATTTTCATATTGTATTATATAGTCTGAGAGTGGAGAATTAAATAATGAATGCATGGAAGATAGTACTAGCAGACTAGGCTAGATGGCACATATACTCTGGTATTGGAGAACCAATGTTGCTCACCCGGATTATGCACCAAGAAAAGAAAAAAAAAGTTCCTGTGTACAGATGGATAAACAGGACAAGGATATATTAGAGTGTGAGAGTTGCACAAAAGTGGGATGTGGGAATCTTCTGAATCAAAAGATTAGTTAGCTTCATGATCAGGGCCGTATCCGAGAAAACGGAGGCCCGGTGCCAATTAAAAAATGAGGCCCTCAACCTAACAAATAGTAGCAACTATTTTAGAGAATTTTATTTAGAGAAAACAAATAGTAGCAACTAGATACAAAGGCTTTGTTACATGTATCATCCTTCTGCCTTTGTTTTAGGATTCAGTTACTAATAAAGTAACCAAGTTACAAGTGTACATGAGTGCTGCATCAGTTGCAAATTTATGGATGGGGACCAAAATGAAGCATACTGAAGAAGGAACCAACAATCAGTATCCATTGTTGGATTGCTATGAATCTAGAAGAATGGAACGTCCAATTTGCAAGTGCATCTATCATCTCTCTTTTGTCGCTTCAAGAAAAAGGGATGACGCCACGAAACAAAATCAACTAAGATTCAGTTACAGATATTACACTGTTGTATCTGATAGAGAAGAATAGCGAACAGATAATGTTAATGCATACAAATGAACATAAGATCAATATAAAAAAATGTGGGGATACAGAGGTTATCATTGTTTGTTGTTCTTGTCCAAAAATACATCAATCTGCGTGGGGATACAGCAGCCTGTGGGAGGCCATAAATTAAAATAGAACTAAAATAACACCCCTAGCCCATGACACTAGGGAACAATAACAACAATCAGTGCTCCAGATCGATGGATTCAATTAGATAAATACCACACTCTCAGCTTGCTTCTAGCAGACCAGGCTAGAAGGCTGCTGAAGGTAACGGCCGTGTTCTGCAAATGAGAAGAGACAGACAGACTCATCGATGGACGCATCGAACTGCTGCCATGTAGGAGAGGAGAAGGATGGCCATGGAAGCAGCCTGTCTCATCATTGGACGCATCATCGAACTGCTGCAGAACGGCCGGCCATGGCCCTAGGGTTTGCAGGGGAGGGGATGGAGAAGTGGAGGAGAGGGGGAGGAATCACCTCGAGAAGTACCGGCGGAGGAGGACGGCGGCGGCGGGGCGACGCTCTGTCTCGGTGCGTCCCATTCCGCACGGGTGCCCGCGAGGCTGGCCAGCCGCGTGGATAGGAGGGGAACGAAGGGGGTCGAAGGGATTCGGCTGCGCAAACCCCGCGAAACAAGTGGGCCGACGAGGATTAGCGAGATTTCTGGGCCCCGCGGGGTTAATCCTCTAGAAACCCTGTCGATCCGCTCGTACCAAATGAGGCCTCAGGTAGGGGGAGGTCCTATCTGCAAAAGCAGGGTTCGAATCTGAGACCAGATGCTTCAAATGCTTCAAAGAAGTACAGCTAGCCAGTTGAGCTAGAGAGCTACCTGGTGTGTAATGCAGCACAACATATTAAGAACAAAACCGAGCGCACATCCGAACATTTCTAGAATTTTGTACGCAAAACGTTGTTTTTGGGAAAAAACGTGAAGGTTGTATGAAACAGCGAACGCTTTTAGAAATTGTGAATAAAATTTGAAAAAACTCAACAATTCGAAAAATGCAAACAATTTTTGGAAACGGGAACATTTTTGTAAAATCTCCCAAAAAATAGAAAACGTGAAAGTTTTTTTGAAAACCCGAACATTAAATTCGAAAACAATTTTTGGATACTCGAACATTTTATAAAACTGGGAACATATTTTGAAACTCCCAAACATAACTTGAACACATGAACAATTTTTAAAACTTGCGTATATTTTCTAAAACTGCCGAACAAAAGTTGAAACATGAACATTTTTTGGAATTTGTGAACAATTCTTTAAATGGAAACATTTATGCAAACTCGCAACAAAATTTGAAAACATGAACATTTTTGGTAATTGATGAACAAATTTTGAAATGGGAAGATTTTTTGAAACTCCCAAACATAATTTGAAAACATAAACATTTTGTGAACTTATATACTTTTTTTGAAAAGCAAACATTTTTAATAATATGGGAACATTTTTTGAATTTGTGAACAAAAATTAATAACAAGAAATTGTTTTGAACTTCTAAACATTTAGAATTTTAGAAAAGAATTTGAAATTCTTAAGAACAAAAATAAAATAAAAATAGAAGAAAAAGGAATTGAAAAACGAAATAAAGATACAGAAAGACGAAGAAAGAAAAAGAAAAAACAAAAAAACAAAAAACAACAAGCAAACAGAAAAAAAACCAGTGAAAACCCGGTTCAAAACCTTCTAGAAGGTTCGCAGAACCGTTTCAGGAACCCTCCAGAAGGTTCCCAAATCCGAACGCTGTAGCGCGTGCACTATCTCGTAATTGGGCCGGCCCGTCTTGATCGATAGGTCGCTCGCCTCTGTGCGAAGCCTCGACAACTTGACGCAGAATATGAATGATATGCTGATGGCACCGTACACAAAGGAGGAAGTCAAGACGGCGCTCTTTCAGATGGGAGCGACCAAGGCACCAGGGCCAGATGGTTTCCCAACACACTTCTATCAGAGACACTGGGAAATCTGCGGAGATGAGGTCATGATGGCAGTATTGCAGATAATTAAGGGGGAGGAAAGCGCAGAGTGTGTAAATGACACGGTGCTCGTTCTTATTCCCAAGGTGATGGATCCAACGCTCCTTACACAATTTCGTCCAATAAGCTTATGTAATGTGTTATACAAAATTGCATCCAAAGTTATTACAAACAGGTTGAAAGTTATCTTGCCGGATATAATCTCAGAAGAGCAATCTGCGTTCGTCCCAGGTCGGATGATCACCGACAATATTATTTGCGCTTATGAGTGCCTGCATTTTATGAAGCGAAGTAAAGCAAAGAGCAACAGTCATTGTGCGTTGAAATTGGATATGATGAAAGCTTATGACCGTCTGGAGTGGTCCTATCTTCAGGCTATCATGATCAAGTTGGGTTTTGCGCAACAATGGGTAAATATTGTTATGAGTATGATCAGCTCGGTGTCATTTTCAGTGATGTTTAATGGAGAGAAACTTGAATCCTTCAAACCTTCACGAGGCATCAGACAGGGAGATCCGATCTCCCCCTATCTTTTCTTGATTGCAGCAGAGGGCCTTTCGTGCCTACTAAAAACCAGTTCACAGTCATCTGTGCTTGAGGGGATTAAGGTGGCAAACACAGCTCCGGCTGTTAACCACCTCCTCTTTGCGGATGATAGCCTGTTGTTATTCAAGGCGAATACAGAGGGGGAAGTTGAGGTTTCAAACCTTCTGGAGTTGTACTGTAATTCTTCGGGGCAGCGTATCAACCATGACAAGTCGTCCATATTTTTCAGTAAAGGTTGCCCGCAACAGTTGAGAGATAGTATCAAAGCAACTCTACAAGTCCAAAATGAATCATTGAATGAGCGCTATTTGGGCATGCCAACTGATGTGGGGCAATCAAAGATGAGAACGTTCAAATATCTCAGAGATAGAGTTTGGGAAAAGGTGAAGGGATGGATGGAAAAACTCTTATCGGTTGGAGGAAAAGAGGTTTTAATTAAAGCAGTGGCTCAAGCCCTGCCTGTCTACTCGATGGCTTGTTTCAGATTACACAGAGGCCTATGTGAGAACATCTCCTCCATCATTCGACAGTTCTGGTGGGGAAGTAAAGCGGGGAAACGTAAACCAGCTTGGGTGGCTTGGGACATTTTGACACGCCCAAAACATCTTGGAGGCCTCGGGTTCCGGGATATGGAGGTTTTTAACCTTGCTTTGTTAGCAAGACAAGCATGGAGGATACTTCAGGATCCTGATTCACTAAGCTTGCGGATTCTCAAGGCAGCTTATTTTCCTCACTCATCTGTAATGGAGGCAGAGCTTGGCAGTAGACCTTCACAAATTTGGAGAGCAATTCTCGATGGAAGAGATATGCTTAGGCTAGGCCTTATCAGGAGGATTGGTAATGGGCAAACCACGCATATATGGACGCATAATTGGTTACCACGACCGGGGATGATGAGGCCCATTGCGCCTATTACTCCGAACCCTCCACGGTTGGTCTCAGAATTGATGCACACGATGACAGCGAGCTGGAATGAGCAGTTGGTCCGAGCGGTGTTCCTGCCCATTGATGCTGAAGCTGTGCTAGCTATCCCGTTATGTACAAGAAACGTAGAGGATTTCTGGGCTTGGAGCGGAGAGCAGAGAGGTTCATTCTCTGTCAAATCTTCATACAGAATTATTATGCAAACCAAGATCTCGAGGGAGGACTGGATCGAGGAACGTGGTGGTTCTTCTGCGGCGGACAATGCAAAAACGGAATGGACAGAGCTGTGGAAAACAGATGTACCTGCTAAAATCAAGTTGTTTCTTTGGCGTTTAGCTCGGAGCTCAATTCCAACAGCTGACGTTTTGGAGCATAGAAAGATGTCCACGTCATCAACGTGCGCGCTATGCGGCGCGAGAGACTCGTGGAGACATGCCTTACTGAACTGTTCGATGGCTTGCAGTGTTTGGGCACTTGCGAACGAGGAAATATTAGATCAGGTCAGCCATTTCGGCACTGATAGTGTTAAGGATTGGCTTTTTGTAATGAAGAAAGCCTTGTCGAGCGATCTTTTTGTCCGTATGACGACAACCTTATGGGCTATTTGGGCAGCAAGACGAAAGGCAATTTACGAAGATATATTTCAGAGTCCCTACTCCACCCATTGTTTCATCAATTCCTTTCTGAATGATATACAAGTTGCCAAGAGCACGGAGAGATCAGCTGCGTATTCAGTGAGGGTGAGGCCAACAGGCTGGATTAAACCTCCCGCACGCATGATAAAAGTGAATGTTGATGCTGCCACTATGAGGAGATCGAGATTTGGTGCAATCGCTGCAATTTGCAGGAGTGAGGAGGGTCTGTATCTTGGAGCATCGGCCATAGTGTTCAATTCTATATCTGACCCTGCTACTCTTGAGGCGTTGGCGGTCCGGGAAGCAATGGCACTAGCAGAGGACCTCCAGCTACAGACGATACACATTGCATCAGACTGCAAAGGCGTTGTGGATGATATCAAGCAAAAGAGTAGTCCTAACTATGGGGCTATCATTAGTGAGATTGTTGAATACTTTCGTAGTTTTTAGTTATGTAATTTTGTGCATGAGTTTAGGAGCTCGAATGTCGAGGCTCACAATCTAGCGAAGCATGTTTTGAAACTAGGGATTGGCCACCATGTTTAGTTGGGCAACCCTGGTGAACTTCAGTTCGTCCCTGTAAACGTTGTGACGAGTGAATAAAAAGCTTCGTGGATTGTCTCAAAAAAAAAAACTTGAGGCAACGAGCGTCCGTTAGGAAATTCCCTCAGGCAGGTACTCCTACCCAGCAACAGTAACGGCGATAAGAGAGAAAGCGTCAAGGAATTTCTTTTTGTACCGCTGATGAGCGTTGTGGACGTCGACAAAGTACATGAGCAGTAATGTGATGGTTATGGGTAATATTGCTATGCTAGCATAAGTATGAAAAAACTGCCAGGATTAATGTGGAGAAACCAGTATTGCACCCTCCACTCAACCCTGGAAACCCCTGTTTGCACCAACCACTTAGAAAGCCTGTGCTTTGCAGGAGGGCTTCACTGGTTTGGAGAAGGAACTGTGCCCTTATCCAAACCCCCATCTCTCTGATGCACACACTTCGTCAAACCAGCCAAGAACTGAACGAGCATGAACTCAAAAACGGAAACATGGAACCAATAAAGTGATTTTAGGGGAACAAAGATTCACCCACAAAGATGCCAGCAATGCTCTCAGTCATCCGTAAACAGAAGTCCCCAAACGATTTAAGTAAACATGGATAAAATGGTCAAGATATTTTCAACACAGATGTGCGCTAGTTACCGTCATGCAATTATAACAAGGTTAATATACAGACAGACGAACATCATCATCTTCCTACATTGTATACACAACAAATATAATCATTCAGCCAGCATGTGCAAAAATCTACATCCAGGTTCTACACAATGTCCACAAAGGATTGGTGCGCAGACCTGAGATGGCCATAACACTCCTCGCTGCTCCTGAAGTTCGCCAAGCATGCCCAGCAGATATGGCTGCCGCACCTGCACTCGACATGGTTGCAGCCCTCAGATTTCTCGATCGTGTATCCACACGAAGGGCAGTTCTTCACATTCTCCTTCCCTCTGCGCCATTCAAGCAGCGTCGCGTCTGGGTCTTCCTTGTATTGCTTGTAAGCCTCACAGGACATCAAAGGATGATACTCAAGATGGCACTTGGTGCAGATCTCGACATAGCAAGCCCCGCAGACAAAAGGCTTGGTCTCTGCATCTGGAGCTGCCACTTGGTAGATGGATTGGCAATCGGGTGTCGGGCAGAAGCGATACATTCCTGCTCTAGATGTAACAAATGCCCTCAAGGAAGCTCTGAATAGGTCCTCCAGCTTCTCATTAGACACCAGGTGCTTCAAATCAACTATGAGGAAGGGCTTCCTGCATCCAGTTTTCAGGCAGCAAACAGGGAACGCATCATGAGATTTCATGGCAGATTCACACTGATCCACTAAGCAAGCCCGACAAAACATGTGCCCACATGATTCAAGCTCAAAAGGGTCTTCAGTCTCACACAAGCAAATAGGGCATGCATCCTGCGCCAGCTCATTGTCATCCCTTTGCTTATCCTTACTTCCTCCAACACTCCCTGACGGAAGTTGAACCAGGGCATTCTGTTTAACAGAGGTTATCAGCTCAGAGATCATCCCTTCAACCCTTCGCTTATCCTCTTTACTACCCCAAACTTTAAGTAGATGTCGCTGTTTATGTAACTCAACATTTACTGCAGGCATTTCTTTCTTAAGTCCTTCCAGATCAACTCCAAAGTTCTCTACTGTTTTCTTCATCAAGTCTGGAGGGAGGTTATGGCCACGAAGACTAATTTCCAGGGGCTTCTTCTCAAGGAGCTCTGTAAGTGCGTGCACCAATTTTGTCTCTGCTGTAGCCATCTGATCTTGGTGCCCAAAGACTTTAATATTCAGACTTTGTCTGTCGTAAAGAATGTAAGTACCAGTTTCTTGTTCAATAGATTTCAAATGTGCTACACCATCATGGGACAAAAGTAGCTGAACTGCACTTATTGTCAGGTCAGGGTGGTTTATAGTGTTGCCTTTCATCAAAATCTCAAGAGGCCTTCTCAAATCTGCTATTGTTTTTGTGGCATTTGCAGTGAGCTTTAACCGGAAAATACCATTATCAGTCTTTTCGAAATTGTAAGACACACCTGTATGAAATAGAAAACTGATTACATCTTCAAACTCACCAGTAGATATAAGCTTAAGCTTTTTGCAGTCTCAAACAACCACACAAACAATATAAATGCGGAAATGAAGCTACATAAGATTAGCAGCATAACACTTGTGATTTAGGCTTATCAAGGAGAGGAAGGGGATATCCCTATTTACTAATGTTACAGATTCTTGGATGTATACCTTGGTTGCAGTCTTGCAAGTGATCACACACATACATGTGTAAACTAGTGTATCTACCAACAAACTCTTGCGGTGATTCTTGAAATAACACATACTCCTGAATTTAACAACAACCAAAAAAGAAGTTGCATACCAACAGGAACACCAAAAATATTGTATGTACACATACTACCCCCAATCAAAATTACTTGCCAATTTTTAGCCCCTGGAAACAAACAAGGCAGTGATAATAAATGATAATGCATCACTAATATGTCATGTTTACAACTCCTCAATTAAATGACCATCTCTCCTTTAGAGGTGAAAACGGACAGAACTGACCCTCATTTAGAAGTTTAGCCAACAATAACTCTAATGTAAACTTCTGACAAAATCTGACGCTTTTGCTCGCGCCATATATGTTGGCGTTGAAAAAACTTAGCATTTTTATGGAGCAAACACACATGATAGGCTCAACAGCTGGTGTTTAGTTGTTAGAGCTCAACGCCAACATATATGGTGTTGAACCGTGGCCTCCTTTCTTTGACCCACGGGTGAATTAAAACAATGAGTGTTGGCTTGTTATATAACGAGCGGCAGTGCTTGGCCTAGAAAGATTCTTTCATACCCAGTAGCAGCGTTCATCCTTTACTCTTTTTTTTTCTCTTTTCTTTATTCATGCACGTACAGGTTTTAACTTATTTGCAAGCTTCTGCTCCAAGATGGCAATCACTGATGCCTACTCTGCTATTTCACCTTGTGCTACCGGGAAAATCACATGTGGTGGATGGCTTGAGGCAGGCAAAAATGACAATGAGAAAGGTAACACAGTTCAGCGCCATGCACTCTGGCGTTAAGCACAAACAGCTCAACCCCGGGGTGTATGGCGTTGAACGTGTTTGTTCCACGAAAGTTCTAAGTTTTTTCAAATACCAAAGTGTATGGCCTTGACATAGCCAAGTTCAACACCAAGGAGACTGGCGCTAAGTGGAAGGGTCAGATTTGGTAATAAATAAATAAAAGACTAGGATCATTTTTGGCTGAACTTTTAATTATTTCTGTCAATTCTCACGTTTAACATTGGTCCATGGGAACATAGTAGAGGGAGTGCATTTAAAGGAAGTGGGGTCAGCATATGAATTTTACATGAAGCAACATGATTTGCAAGGTGTCAGCAGTTGTGGAAGCTCAAATAGTGCAGATAAGTCTTATAATCATGTCTGGAAGAGAATTTTGAGTTTGCTGTGCCCAAGTAAAGTTAACCATTTTATTTGGACACTAGGAACGCAAATGAATATTCGAAGGAGAGGCGATTATGCACAATCCCTTATGGAGATGACAAAATGAAGATGGTGACCACCTCTTATATTGCAAAAAAATTGTGAAAATGTGTTAGCATGCGGTGCTCCTCGAAGAAGAAAAGCTGAATCTCTTGAAGTGCATCTCAGCTAAAGGAACTGTGAAATTTATTTTGGAAAAGAGGCAGTGCGGTTATGAAGCTTGCCACTTTCACGTATTTAGTGGTCTCACCACAATAAGGTAACACAGAAGACGCAGTCGAACCAGTCTCTGATTTCCAATTAAGATTTGCAACATACATTTCTGAATCCTTAGAACACCACCCGAATGTGAAAGTGAATATACCCAGATTTGTGAGCTCCGGAAAACCTCCTGTTCTGGAGTGGTTAAAGGTAAACTTTGATGCTTATCTGTCAAACTGTGCATGCTGGTGATAGGGAATTTGCTGTCCGGGATCATCTAGGGGCTTTAATTGCTGCCGGTGAAGGAAGCCTGTCACATGTGGACTTGGAAGCTCAAGCAATGCAGCATGATGTTCATCATGTCACCTCCTTAGGCATGGGCTGAGTTGTCCTTGAGACCGACTGCCTAGAGCTTAAACAAGCTTTGTCTAACACTGGTTATGATTTGTCAACATCCAGTGCACTAGTAAAAGACCTTAAAGAGTATGTTACTGCTCTCGTTTGATGTGTACTGTACAGAATTTATTCGTCGTAAAAGTAATGACGTCACATCTTTTTGCAGCCTTGGGGTGTGATCAGGGTCTAGATGATCGTGTAATTTGGACGGACCATTTTCATGGTGATGTTTGGGGTGTGGTAGCCAGAAATTTAGCCGTGTGCCAAATTTAATGGAATCTATGTGTTCCATTTTAAAAAAGCAAAGAAAACACATGATTCAAACAATAGAACAGCGAAGAAATTTAAGCAGGCAGGAAATGAGGAATGCAAGCACACCTTTCTGGCTTCGGAAACTCTCAAGCAGAGAATTAACTTCCTGGCTGATAACATTGTAAACATGTAATGGGCAGGACAGAGTACTATGAAATACATGCTTGCACCGTATCATCTGCCAAGGTTGACAACAAGGAAGAAAGCTTCCTTCAAGATGGTCCAGCGCTCCTGCAGCCTCTCGATGAAGACTTCCATCAAAAGTTATAGTTGCTCTCATCATTGAGTTGTTTTCCTCTGGAGGGAAGACTTCAACACGGAAATTTTGTCCAGGAAAACTCTTGTTTGGCATGAATGAAGAAATTTCTCTAATCAGCGCTTCTTCACATGCAGAAACAGAAGGGCCAATTATGGGTGCTTCCCTGAGCCTGAGCAAACGGGTCCCAAATGCACGCCCCCTGCTTGGGTTACATGGCCATGATAGTCTAGCTCTTACCGCAGGATATGGTAATCCTCGATTATCAGAAGAACATACTGGAACCACTTTTAATGAGGAACCATGAAACTCTATTCCATTCAATTTTAACACAGCATCTTCAGCATCTTCAGGTTTGAGGAATGTAAACTTCCCCCATTTTGTTTCATCTGAGGCTATCCGAAAGTTCCCAGCTGATTTATGAAAATTAGCGACACCGGGGATCAGACTGCCCACCAAAAAAATAAGCTCCTTGTCATTGATATCATGGGCATTTTGATGGAGAACCTCTACTGTTAGATACCTCTTCCCAAGTTCCAAATGCTTGATTTCAGCACCCGAGCCAAACAATGCAAGAGGAGAACTGCCAGGCCTCCCAGGAAATAATCTTCTCTCGAGGCACTCATTCCTCAACATCTTAGCTTCACACTCCAAAGCACCGTTAACAATACAGAAGACCTTTTCTATGTCCTGCCTTGTAGCAAATAACACAACTTCATTGTTTTTGAAGTTAATTTCGACTGTTATTCGGTCATCCCTGCATTCTTCCTTGAGATGTGAGATAATCCTGTGTTGATTTTGGCCATATTTGCCACAAAATCTTCGCAATAAATTATGACCAAGCCCACTAATCACTTTTATCTGCAGCTTATGTTTCTCCAGTTGATGAATGAAGGACATGGAATGAAGTGCATACAACGCATCATGATCAACAGCAGTTACACATACCAAATACTGATTTGGGATTGATAAGATTTCGGTAAACACCACCCACTCTGGCTTGCTGCCATAATTGAGCAATGAGCATGAGGGATGAAGGTTCACAGCCTGATCTGTCGAAATCACCTGGTAACCAAACTTTTCATGTCCTAAAAACATAGCAAGATTGCCTGAAAGAGATGATAGAATAATTCTCTTTAGCAACTTATCATGCATAGAGGGAACCTCCGGATTCCAACACCAATAACTTGGGATAATAATGTTGAGTTCATGCTTTAGACAATTTTCAAGCTCTGATATAGTATCCTGGCACTTCCTCATGGTCTTGGCGTTGATGCTGTTCTGCCAGCACCACATATTCCTGTTTCCATTCCCATCCTCCCATTTTTTATAAACAGCGAGTAAAGTGAAGAGATCTCCATCTTGGTGACACAATCGGACCTTCTGAAGGTCAGCTTTATGTTTCTCCTCATTAGTGCCCACTCTACAAAATATGCTGCTAGAATTTGCCATAACAGCAGCTAGAATTACACCTTCCTTCCTCAAACCAGAATCAAAGCAATCAAGCATAATTTTGCCAAGCCTTGGCTCAATTCCCAATTTGACCAGGTAGCGTCCAGTATCAGTCAGCTCAAACAAATTACATTTACATTTGACAGCACCCAATTGTTCAAGGTTCTTCAAAGCCATATTGATTGCTTCTGGATTTGGGGCATCAACAAACTCAAAATTCTGTGCATCCCTAACACCCAAAGCAAGTATTCTCAGAACAGCAGTGCCAAGATGAACTTTCCGGATTTCAGGTTCTTGATGTACTTCCATCATTCTGAAGTGAGATTCAGAGTAAAGCCTGTAACACTTCCCTGCGCCTGTTCGACCGGCCCGGCCAGCACGTTGATTAGCGGAACTTTGGGAAATCCAATTTACTTTCAGCACATTGAGACCACTACTAGGCACAAATCTGCTCTCCTTGGCCAGTCCAGGATCAACAACATACTTCACTTCTTTGATGGTCAGCGACGTTTCAGCCATATTCGTGCAGAAGATAATTTTTCTCTTACCGGGGTAGCTGTTGAAAACACGACTCTGTTCTACATGGGAAAGCTTTCCATGCATAGGAAGTACCACAGCACTTGCATCGCTGAAGTTTTCACAGGCCCACTCAACTTCCAGTTGAGATGTCAAGAAAGCAAGTACGGCACCGTCTTCTTCATTCTTGTGAATCACACTTACCACCCTTACAACATCATTGACATAAGAAGCAGTAGCACAAGCATCATTCAGAGAGTTTGGTACAATATTGAAGGAAGCATCCACTGATACATCTGGGATATATTTAATTTCAACAGGAAAATTTCGCCCTTTAACATGGAATGTTTGACAGCCATAAAAGTATTCAGCTAGTCTATTAGCATCAGCAGTGGCAGACATTATAATGAGTCGCAAATCCACCCTATCAAGCAGCTTCTTCTTTATCAAAGCTAAGAGAAGATCGGTGTTCAAGCTTCTTTCATGAGCTTCATCAACAATAATGTATGAAACGCCATCCAGGCCCGTATCGTTCATGCAGTGATGTAAAAGATAACTATCTGTGCCAAATATGATCTTCGAACTGAAGCCCCGAGAACCGGAAAAGGTTGAACATGACGACACAAAATTTTCTGCATAGCAGCCATTGCTTTCTTCATCTACTCTACGTGCCAACGTTATAGCAGCAATTTTTCGAGGTTGGGTACAGACAATTGAACCGTTGGCAGCAAGACCTGAGTCAGCAAGATACTGAACCAATTGTGTGCTTTTCCCAGAACCAGTTTCCCCAATTAAGATCATAACCTGTAGAGAACAAAGATACATAACTTAAAACACAAATTTTATGTCATTATTCATGATTTAGAAAAATAACAAACAAGTGAAACCTAGGGGGGAAATTGTGGGTAAAGCGAAACGCTGACTACTGAATATTAGACCAAATTACATGATCAAAATGTTGAAACCTCAACGGCAAAAATGCACCTCATAACCTTGTAATGAAGATCATTAGGTGCAGTTCCATTGGAAAAGCTAGAGCAAGAATATTCTGCCAATACTACCGATATTTAAAATCACAAGAGATGACTCAGATTAACTTAACCTACATAAGCAAAGTTAAAACTTAACAGCGCATTGCAAAATTATAATATATACACAACAAAACTCCATACACTGCTTTTCCACTATGGTTCTAACAACTAAGCATAAAAGTCTGGCTCACACTGCATTGTAGATTTGCAAACATCACAAATATAACTGCAAAGAACTCGTAAAACTCGCCTGGTTAGCGAATATGTGATTGAGAATTTTTCTACGGTATGCATAGATTGGTAGCCCCTCATTGAGCCGCCTGCACTCACGCAGCATCATCGTGTGCACCCTCGCAAAATCCACATCATCATCTTCCACAATCCCAAACAGATCAACCCCCTCCTCCTCCTGGCCCACCTCCTCCTCTTCATCCGTCCCACTTAGCATCGCACGACGTATCGACATCATTGCTGCTTTATACTCGGCAATTTTAGCGTCTAACAAATCCTTGTCAGCCTCCAGCGTTTTCCTCTGGAGATTGAACTGATCGAAGTCGCGGAGGTTACTGCGGCGGACGCGCAGGCGGTGCTTGACAGTCTGGACGGAGGCTGCGAGCTGAGATGAGCGGGCGGCTAAACGGGAAACGAGGTCGGAGTCGAGGAGGCGGGAGGCGTGGGAGGCGAAGAGCGAGGAGATTAGGGGGAATGCCTTCGCGGCGAGGGCGGCGTCGGGGAGGTACGGGGTGAGGAGGTGGCGGCCCTCGAGGCGGAGCGACCAGAGGTCACGCGCCGCGGCCGCGGCCGCAGGGAGGGAGCGGAAGAGGAGGCGAGCGGCGTGGCGGCCGGAGGAGAAGACGGAGAGGCTGTCGGGGCGGAGGCCGGCGACGAGCGCGTCGACCTCCGTGGCGGACGGGGAGGAGAAATCGGGGCCCGCGCGAAGGAGGAGGATCGCGGCGGTCTGTGGGTGCGGCTGGCTGTGCTGCTGTGAGCGGTGCGGCGGCAGCGGACCCCGATCCGGCGGGCGGAAGGGGCGGTCGGCGTGAGATCGAGCCATGGCGGCAGCGGAGGGGTTTGCGAAGGTTTTGGTCGGTGGTCGGAATCGGACGGAATGTTTGTCAGGCACTTCAGACTAGATTTTTTTATCTGCTTTGCCAAAAAGCGCAGTCCAGTGCCACTCCACGAAACGGCGGCTGATTTCTAGACCGTGCGGTTCGTCCGTGACGCGTGGGATTCGACCCAGCAAGGGCAACAAGGTAGAGTGGAGCCACGCGGCTGGTGGCGGCGGTGAAGATGAGGATGAAACTTCATGATGCAAAAGGGTCAGGGTTGAAGGGTGGGAGGTTCTAGGCGACGGAGGAGATGACGAGGACGTAGAAGGGCTAGATGGATGATAGGAGCGACGACACAACCGACGATGGTGGCGGATGGTTGAGGTTGGGGTGGCGAGGCGAAGAGGGATGGAAGAGATAATGGTTACACTGGTAGGAAGTCGAATCGTTGAATAAGGAGGAAGCCGTCGACGCCTCATAATATTATGTATCAGAATTAGGGTTTTGATTTCATCTTCTGCCCCCATACGTCTCATGATATAAAACGTTTTTACAAGCTAACATAGCTTATGAAAGCGTTTTATATTATGAAATAGAGGGAGTATCTATTAATCTTCATAATTATAGCATACATGTGTAAGAATATATGTAAAGTTAGGTAGATATGTTTGTTGTGGTGCATAAATCAATCCATTATTATTATTGTTTCATGAAAAGAGACAACACATCAAGCTAGCTAGCTAGGTAAGTACACACTTCTTTTAACAAGGATGGGAACCCTAAAGTCCTAGAAGCTATCATTTATTTGCAAAAAAGTTACAACACTGCATAAAGGATCCTAAAAGGTACATAAATAACAACAAGCTCGTTCCTGATGTAACTAGGAGCCTCAATAGCACGGTAATAACCTAATTGAGTCTTAATGCACACAATTACCTCATTGAAGACTCGGTTGCCAAGGTCTTTGACACATGCCTTGTTGGTGATGGGGAGATTTTTGGCGATCAAGAAGATGGGAGCGTGGAAGGGCTAGATGGATGGTGGGAGCACCGACAAAAGTGGTGGTGGCGCGGTTGGTTGAGGGTAGGGTGGCGACGCGAAGAGAAGCCACAGTGACGCCAATCGCTAGTGGGAGAGACAATGTTCCTACCATCGTAGGTGGGAGAGACAATGTTCCTACCATCGTAGGGAGTCGGATAGTTGAAGATTAATGGAGGCGCCATTAGCCGTGTAAGAATGTTAAGTTAGTCAATATGACCCATGTAATTTATTAAGTGATTCTAATTATAGCGTTCGGTGTGATTATTGGTGAATATTATAGATTTGAATTAGGGTTTCAATTTCCTTCTATCTATTATAATCTTCCTATTATGGCGTATATGCAAAAGAATATATGTGAAGCTGGCTAGGTATGTTCTTTGCGGTGGATAAATCAATCCATTGCTATTTTTTTCTTCAAAAGAGGCAACACATTAAGCTAGCTAGCTAGGTATGGCTCTTCTTTTATTAGTGGAAGTGGTGCATTTCTTTACTAGGGAGGCCCATGGTCATCTCATGTAAGGTCTAAAATGATGAAAAGCCTATCATCTCTTGAACTACCTAGTCTGGTAAGCTTGAACATGGTCCAAAGAGTTCTAATAGGGAAATCCTTTGAGCCAGCTCAACTTCTACATATTTTAACATGGATAGGAACCCAAAGGTTCTACAAGCTGGCATTTCTTGCACAATTGTTACTACTATGCATAAAGGACCCTAAAAGAAAACTATATGACAACAATGTCCTTTCCTTTTCCAACTAGGACCCCAAATAGCATAGAATAGCGTAGTTGAATACTAATGCACACAACAAACTCACTCAAAACTCGATTGCCACCGTCTCTGGCGCATGCCTTGCCAGGATGGGAGGTTTTAGGCGATCAAGAAGGTGATGGGGCATAGAAGGTCTAGATGGATGGCAGGATCAGTGATAAAACTAACAGTAGTGGGCGTTGATTGAGGATGGGATGGCTATGACGCCAATGGTGAATGGTAGAGACAATGCTTAGATTGTTAGGGAGTCAGATAGTTGAATAGGAGAGAGCTACCATCACACATGTAAGATGACACGTGTAATTTATTGAGTGATTCTAACCAAAGCATTTAGTGTGATGGTTGGTGAATATTATGGATTAGAATTAGGGTGCTAGTTTCCCGTGTTATCTAATCTTGGTAAGTATGGCATATATGCAAAAGAATATATGTGAAGCTAGCTAGGTATGTTTGTTGCAATGCATAAATCAATATATTACTATTCTTGTTTCATGAAAAGAGCGATCATATCAAGCTGGCTATCTAGATAAGTGCATACTTCTTTTTAACAAGGATATGAACCCTAACTTCCTAGAAACCGACATTTTATTGCAAAATTATTACAACACTGCATAAAGGACCCTCAAAGAAACAACAAATAGGAGCCTAAGTAGCACACATTAACGCAATGGGGTCCTAATACACACATCGACCTAATCAAAGACTCAATTATCACCATCTCCGATGCATGCATTGACGGCGATGGGAAGGTTTTAGGCGGTCGAGAAGATGCCGGGGGAGTACAAGGGCTAGATGGATATGGTAGGAGCGACAAAAAGCCGGTGGTGATGGCAGATGGTTGAGGGTGGGGTGGCGAGCCGAAGCTAAGTGGCTGATTTAGACAGTTGGAAACGAGGGGAGCCACCATCAAGCGTGTAAGAATGTTTAGATATTCACTATGACCCATGTAATTTATTAAGTGGTTCTATTTAAAACATGTAGTGTGACCGTTGATGCTTACTATGGATTACAATTAGATTTTCAATTTTCTCTTATGTCTATTAATGTTCATAATTATGGTGTATATGTGAAAGAATATATGTGAAGCTATCTAGGTCTATTTGCTGGAGCACATGAATCAAGCCATAATTATTCTTGTTTTGTGAAAAAAGGCAACACTTATGCGTGCAAGCGGTACTACCGCTGGCCATGGGACGGTACTACTGTTTTAAATGGTACTACCGCTCCGGACCAGTGGTACTACCACTGGGGGAGGGGTACTACCGGCCTCCTGCCATTCTTAGTACCCAGGCGGTACTATCATTGGGTCCAGGACGGTACTACCCCTAACCTGTGGTACTATGATACATCCATTTTGCATCATGTTTACCTATTGTTATTTACTATGTTTTAATGCATAATAATGCCTTTTGGAGTAATTCTAATGCCTTTTCTCTCATAATATGCAAGGTTCACACAAAGAGGGAGAATACCTGCAGCTGGAATTCTGGACTTGGAAAAGCTACGTCAGAGTTACCTATTCTACACATCTCCTAATGAGCTAAAAATTTACGGAGAATTATTTTGTAATATATGAGGAATATTGGAGCAAATAACTACCAGAGGAGGCCCACTATTGGTGTCAAAACCGGCCGATCTTGGGTAGGGGGTCCCGAACAGTGTGTTTGAGGATCGAAGATAACAGGGGACAAGGGGGACACGATGTTTACCTAGGTTTGGGCCCTCTTAATGGAGGTAAAACCCTACATCCTGCTTGATTGTATTTGATGAGTATAGGGGTTACAAGAGTTGATCTACCTCGAGATTGAAGTGGCTAAACCCTAGATGTCTAGGCTGTATGAATTCTGATGATCTTCACAGACTAAACCCTCCAGTTTATATACACACCGGAGGGGCCTAGGGTTGTACAGAGTCGGTTCGTGGAAGAAGGAAATTACATATTGCTACCTCTTGAGCACTGCGTTGGTTTTTCCCTTGAAGAGGAAAGGGTGATGCAGCAAAGTAGCGTAAGTATTTCCCTCTATTTTTGAGAACCAAGGTATCAATCCAGTAGGAGGCCACACGCAAGTCCCTCGTACCTACACAAACAAATAAGAACCTCGCAACCAACGCGATAAAGGGGTTGTCAATCCCTTCACGGTCACTTACGAGAGTGAGATCTGATAGAGATAATATGATAATATTTTTGGTATTTTTATGATAAAGATTAAAAGTAAAGATAGCAAAATAAACGGTGCCAGAAATAACTTGTTGACGGGAGATTAATATAATGGAGAATAGACCCGGGGGCCATAGGTTTCACTAGTGGTTTCTCTCAAGATAGCATAAGTATTATGGTGGGTAAACAAATTACTGTCGAGTAATTGATAGAATTGAGCATAGTTATGAGAATATCTAGGTATGATCATGTATATAGGCATCACGTCCGTGACAAGTAGACCGACTCATGCCTGCATCTACTACTATTACTCCACACATCGTCCGCTATCCAGTATGCATCTAGAGTATTAAGTTCATAAGAACGGTGTAACGCTTTAAGCAAGATGACATGATGTAGAGGGATAAACTCATGCAGTATGATATAAACCCCATCTTTTTATCCTCGATGGCAACAATACAATACGTGTCGTTTCCCCTATTGTCACTGGAATCGAGCACCGCAAGATTGAACCCAAAGCTAAGCACTTCTCCCATTGCGAGAAAGATCAATCTAGTAGGCCAAACCAAACTGATAATTCAAAGAGACTTGCAAAGATAACCAATCATACATAAAAGAATTCAGAGAAGATTCAAATATTGTTCATAGATAATCTTGATCATAAACCCACAATTCATCGGATCTCGACAAACACACCGCAAAAGAAGATTACATCGAATAGATCTCCAAGAGAATCGAGGAGAACTTTGTATTGAGATCCAAAGAGAGAGAATAAGCTATCTAGCTAATAACTATGGACCCGAAGGTCTGAGGTAAACTACTCACACATCATCGGAGAGGCTATGGTGTTGATGTAGAAGCCCTCCGTGATCAATGCCCCCTCCGACGGAGCGCCAGAAAAGGCCCCAAGATGGGATCTCACGGGTACAGAAGGTTGCGGCGGTGGAATTAGGTTTTCGTGGTGCTCCTCGATGGTTTGGGGGTACGTAGGTATATATAGGAGGAAGAAGTAGGTCGGTGGAGCCACGAGGGGCCCACGAGGGTGGAGGGCGCGCCCCCTGCCTCGTGGCCTCCTCGTTGATTGCTTGACGTACACTCCAAGTCCTTTGGATCACGTTTATTTCAAATATCACGCTCCCGAAGGTTTCATTCCGTTTGGACTCCGTTTGATATTCTTTTTCTGCGAAACACTGAAATAGGCAAAAAAACAACAATTTGGGCTGGGCCTCCGGTTAATAGGTTAGTCCCAAAGATAATATAAAAGTGTATAAATAAGCCCATTAAACATCCAAAACAGAATATATAATAGCATGAAACAATCAAAAATTATAGATACATTGGAGACGTATCAAGCATCCCCAAGCTTAATTCCTGCTCGTCCTCGAGTAGGTAAATGATAAAACAGAATTTTGATGTGGAATGCTTCTTAGCATAATTTTCAATGTAATTCTTTTTATTGTGGCATGAATATTTAGATCCGAAAGACTCAAGATAAAAGTTTAATGTTGACATAAAAACAATATTACTTCAAACATGCTAACCAAGCAATTATTTCTTATCAAAATAACATAGCCAAAGAAAGCTTATCCCTACAAAATCATATAGTTAGGCTATGTTTTAATTTCATCGCATAAAACATTCTCATCATGCATAACCCCGATGACAAGCCGAGCAATTGGTTCATACTTTTTAACGCACTTCAACCTTTTCAACCCTTACGCAATACATGAGCGCAAGCCATGGATATAGAACTATGGGTGGAATAAAGTATAATGATGGGGGTTATGAGAAGACAAAAAGGTAGAAAGTCTCACATTGACGCGGCTAATAAATAGGCTATGGAGATGCCCATCAATTGATGTCAATGAGAGGAGTAGGGATTGCCGTGCAACGGATGCACTAGAGCTATAAATGTATGAAAGCTCAACAAAAGAAACTAAGTGGGTGTGCATCCAACTTGCTTGCTCACGAAGACCTAGGGCATTTTGAGGAAGCCCATCATTGGAATATACAGGCCAAGTTCTATAATAAAAAATTCCCACTAGTATATGAAAGTGACAACATAGGAGACTCTCTATCATGAAGATCACGATGCTACTTTGAAGCACAAGTGTGGAAAAAGGATAGTAACATTGTCCCTTCTCTCTTTTTCTCTCATTTTTTTCTTGGGCCTTCTCCTTTTTTTTCTTTGGCCTCTTTTTTAGTCCGGAATATCGTCTCGACTTGTGGGGGAATCATAGTCTCCATCATCCTTTTCTCACATGGGACAATGCTCTAATAATGATGATCATCACACTTTTATTACTTACAACTCAAGAATTACAACTCAATACTTAGAACAAAATATGACTCTATGTGAATGCCTCCGGCGGTGTACCAGGATATGCAATGAATCAAGAGTGACATGTATGAAAAATTATGAATGGTGGCTTTGCCACAAATACGATGTCAACTACATGATTATGCAAAGCAATATGACAATGATGGAGCGTGTCATAATAAAAGGAACGGTGGAAAGTTGCATGGCAATATATCTCAGAATGGCTATGGAAATGCCATGATAGGTAGGTATGGTGGCTGTTTTGAGGAAGATATAAGGAGGTTTATGTGTGATAGAGCGTATCATATCACGGGGTTTGGATGCACCGGCGAAGTTTGCACCAACTCTCAAGGCGAGAAAGGGCAATGCTGTTGGGGAACGTAGTAATTTCAAAAAAATTCTTACGCACACGCAAGATCATGGTGATGCATAGCAACGAGAGGGGAGAATGTCGTCCATGTACCCCCGTAGACCGTTAAGCGGAAGCGTTATAACAATGCAGTTGATGTAGTCGTATGTCTTCATGATCGACCGATCTTCAGTATCGAACGTACGACACCTCCGCGTTCAGCACACGTTTAGCTCGGTGACGTCCCGCGAACTCACGGTCTAGTAGAGCTCAAGGGAGAGTTTCGTCAGCACGATGGCGTGGTGACGATGTTGATGAAGTTACCGACGCAGGGCTTCGCCTAAGCACCGCTACGATATAACCGAGGTGGATTATGGTGGAGGGGGGCACTGCACACGACTAAGAAATCAATAGATCAATTGTTGTTGAGGGAGTCCTGGATTAGGGGGTCCTCGAACAGCCGGACTATATACTTTGGCCGGACTGTTGGACTATGAAGATACAAGATTGAAGACTTTGTCCTGTGTCCAGGTGGGATTCTCCTATGCGTGGAAGGCAAGCTTGGCAATTCGGATATGTAGATCTCCTCCCTTTGTAACCGACTCTGTGTAACCCTAGCCCCCTCCGGTGTCCATATAAATCGGAGGGTTTAGTCCGTAGGACAACAACAATCAGAATCATAGGCTAGCTTCTAGGGTTTAGCCTCTACGATCTCGTGGTAGATCAACTCTTGTAATACTCATATCATCAAGATCAATCAAGCAGGAAGTGAGGTATTACCTCCATCGAGAGGGCCCGAACCTGGGTAAACATTGTGTCCCCTGCCTCCTATTACCATCCACCTTAGACGCACAGTTCGGGACCCCCTACCCGAGACCCGCCAGTTTTGACACCGACATTGGTGCTTTCATTGAGAGTTCCACTGTGTCGTCACCATAAGGCTTGATGGCTCATTCGATCATCGGCAACGATGCGATCCAGGGTGAGGTTTTTCTCCCCGGACAGATCTTCGTATTTGGCGGCTTCGTACTGTGGGCCAACTCGCTTGGCCATCTGGAGCAGATCGAGAGCTACGCCCCTGGCCATCAGGTTAGGTTCGGAAACTTAAACTACACTGTCGACATCCGCGGGGACTTGATCTTCGACGGATTCGAGCCCATGTCAGGTGCGCCGCACAGTCTCGACGAGCATGACTTAGCTCTACCGTCGGACGGTGTTCGGGAGATCACACCTGTGGCTACTCCGGCCCTCGATCCGGAGCAGATCGTGCCATCCGACGATGGGTGGATAGACCCCGCCACGGAGGCCGCACACTCAGCGGCGATAGAGCCGAATACTGACTTCACCCCCTATGAGACCTGTGTTGCCGGACCCTTGGATTCATCCCCGGCCACATGCTCTGAACCGCCCGTGCCCGTGCCTATAGAATCTGATTGGGCACCGATCATGGAGTTCACCTTCGTGGATATTTTTCAACACTCGCCCTTGGGCGACTTGCTAAATTCATTGAAATCTCTCTCCTTGTCAGGAGACCCTTGGCCGAACTATGTACGGCTTGAGTGGGAAGCGGACGACGAAGAAATTCATTCCCCACCCACCACCCACTTAATAGCCACCGTCGACGACTTAATCGACATGCTTGATTTCGGCTCCGAAGACATCGACGGTATGGACGAAGATGTAGGATAAGAACAGGAACCACCGCCCACAGGGCGCTGGACTGCCACCTCATCATATAATATATACATGGTGGATACAACCAAAGAAAACAATGACGAAGAACGGAAGGATGCAGCGGAGGGTAATCCCCTCAAGAAGCAACCAAAGCGACAACGTAGGCGCCGCTCCAAATCCCACCTCGGCAAAAACAGTGATAACAGCGCAGGAAAGAATAATACCCCGGTCGACTCCAAAGCAAACGACGACCACATGGACCCAGCGATAGAGCAGGATGAACCAGCGGACACCGAACATAGTACGGAGCCGTTGCCCGATCACGGCGACGCTGAGGGTAAAGCTCACCAACCTGTCTCCGGAGAGGAGAACAGTCCGGACGAGGATGCACACATCATCCCGGAAAGGCACTTGGAGCAAGAGAACCTCCATAGAAGGCTTCTTGCCACCGCGAGGAGTCTAAAGAAGCAGAAGCAAAGGCTTCAAGCCGCACAAAATACACTCAACAGTAGATGGAACAAAGTGCTCGACACTGAAGAAAAATACGGTGGCAGTTGCCACACAAAGAGCTATCCAAAGCGCAAGCTGCTACCTGAATTCGACGACGAGGCTTTAGAGCCCACACAGCCAAAAAATAAAATGGCCGATCAGCTAGATCGACCACCCCGTGGCCGCGATAGGGTGGCTAACGATGTTGAACATAAGTCAGTGCATGATTTACGTGAGGACTTCCACCAAAAAGCCGGCCTAACCAGGTCCATCTACGAATCTATAGGAAGCGCACTCCGGCACAGAATCAAAACAGAAGACCACAACCGTCAAAACGCCATGGCACACCCAAATACAGGGGTGCCGCGCACCCCCTATGCTTCACCGATGAGGTGCTGGATCACACATTTCTCGAAGGATTCAAACCCGTGAACATAGAGGCATATGACGGAACGACAGACCCTGGGTTCTGGATTGAGGACTTTATCCTTCATATCCACATGGCTCGCGGAGATGATCTCCATGCCATCAAATACTTACCCCTCAAGTTGAAAGGACCAGCTCGGCACTAGCTGAAGAGCCTCCCCGAAAACTCAATTGGAAGTTGGGAAGAGCTCGAAGATGCTTTTAGGACTAATTTTCAAGGGACATATGTCCAACCTCCAGATGCAGACGATTTAAGTCGCATAATTCAACAGCCCGGAGAGTCATCTCGAAAGCTTTGGAACAGATTCCTCACTAAGAAGAATCAAATTGTCGACTGCCCGGATGCCGAAGCCTTAGCAGCTTTCAAACACAGTTTTTGGGACGAATGGCTCGCGAGACACCTCGGCCAGGAAAAACCAAGGACAATGGCAGCCCTAACAAGCTTTATGACCTGCTTTTGCGCGGGCGAAGATAGTTGGCTGGCCCGTAGCGGCACCAGTGACCCAGGCACATCCGAAGTCAGGGATGGCAATGGAAAACTACGCCGCAATAAAAGCAAGCATCGAAACAATGAAGACAGCCCAGACAACACGGCAGTAAACGCCGGATTCAGGGGCTCTCGACCCGATCAACGGAAAAAGCCATTTAAAGGTAGCAGAGACGGACCGTCCAGCCTAAACAAGATTCTAGACAGATTATGTCAGATTCATGGCACCTCCGACAAATCGGCAAATCACACCAACAGGGAATGCTGGGTCTTCAAGCAGGCCGGCAAGCTAAACGTTGACCACAAGGGGAGGGAGACACCAAGCGAAGACGAGGATGAGCCTCGCCAGCCGGACACTGGGGGACAGAAAAAATTCCCACCGGAAGTCAAAACAGTAAACATGGTTCACGTAACGAAGAGGAGGAGCAAACGCACACTCCAAGACATATGCGTCGTAGAGCCCGTCACCCCAAAGTTCAACCCCTGGTCGGCCTGCTCGATCACCTTTGATCGTAGGGATCACCCGACTAGTATCCGACACGGAGGATCAACTGCCTTCGTACTAGACCCAATAATTGACAGATACCATCTCACCTGAGTCCTTATGGACGGCGGCAGTAGTCTTAATCTGATATATCAGGACACCGTCCGCAAAATGGGGATAGACCCGACAAGAATCAGCCAAAGCAATACTACCTTTAAAGGAGTAATACCAGGCCCAGAGGCCCGCTGCACGGGCTCTCTAATACTATAGGTTGTATTCGGTTCTCCCGACAACTTCTGAAGTGAAAAGTTAACCTTCGACATTGCTCCGTTCCGAAGTGGCTATCAAGCACTACTCAGAAGAACGGCCTTCGCTCGTTTTAACGCAATACCGCATTACGCTTATCTTAAGCTTAAGATGCCCGGCCCACGTGGCATCATCATAGTTAACGGAAATACAGAACGTTCCTTACGTGCAAAAGAATGTGTGACGGCTTTGGTAGCCGAACATTGAGCAGCCTCTCCAACCAGAATAAATGATCGGTCGTCAAGACCGCGGACACAGCTAGACGAGTCCGGCGCACCACTAGCTGTAATAGCTCAGACAAACCTAAGGTTAGGTCGATGGATATACCCCCATGGGTGGTGCTAGGGGCTTCCCACATGTAAAAATGACTACAGTTCGACTTGATCTTATTTAGATTGAATTTTAATGGTTTATTAATAATAACCAATTTTTAACACGAAAACTTTCACCTGGGCTTTTCTCTCTTACAGATGATCATCGTGCTACACCCTTCCAGGATACGGCACAATGGAGACACAGGCGCAGACGTGCAACAGGGCCCCGTTCAAAAGTTTCTTTTTAGATTAAGACCCTGTGTAAACCTTTTTTACTGTCTCTTGTTGGTTCACACCCTCAGGATATTCAACATAACCTAAGAGGGATGCTGGCATTATTGACATTTTTTTCACGTCAGACTAATGCACGTACCTGGAAATTCAGGGCTTATTATCGAGGGCGTTACTTGATACGTCTCCAACGTATCTATAATTTTTGATTGCTCCATGCTATATTATCTACTGTTTTGGGCAATATTGGGCTTTATTATCCACTTTTATATTATTTTTGGGACTAACCTATTAACTGGAGGCCCAGCCCAGATTTGCTGTTTTATGCCTATTTTAGTGTTTCGAAGAAAAGGAATATCAGACGGAGTCGAAACGGAACGAAATCAACTGGAGAAGTTATTTTTGGAAGGAAACACACCTGATGGACTTGGACCCCACGTCAAGGAAGGAACGAGGTGCTCACGAGGGTGGGGGCACGCCCCCCTGTCTCGTGGGGCCCTCGTGGCTCCCCTGACGTACCTCATGCACCCATATATACCTACGTGACCTAAAACTTCCAGAACAAAAGATAGATCGGGAGTTCCGCCGCCAGAAGCCTCCGTAGCCACCAAAAGTCAATCAGGACCCTGTTCCGTCACCCTGCTGGAGGGGGGAACCCTCACCGGTGGCCATCTTCATCATCCCGGTGCTCTCCATGACGAGGAGGGAGTAGTTCTCCCTCGGGGCCGAGGGTATGTACCAGTAGCTATGTGTTTGATCTCTCTCTCTCTCTCTCGTGTTCTTGATTTGGCATGATCTTGATGTATCGGGAGCTTTGCTATTTTAGTTGGATCCTACGATATTTCTTCCCCCCTCTACTCTCTTGTAATGAATTGAGTTTTCCCCCTGAAGTAATCTTATCGGATTGAGTCTTTAAAGACTTGAGAACACTTGATGTATGTCTTGCCATGGATATCTGTGGTGACAATGGGATACCACGTGCCACTTGATGTATGTTAAGGTGATCAACTTGCGGGTTTCGTGACATTGGGAACCTATGCATAGGGGTTGGCACACGTTTTCATCGTGATTCTCTGGTAGAACTTTAGGGCACTCTTCGAGGTCCTTTGTGTTGGTTGAATAGATGAATCTGAGATTGTGTGATGCATATCGTATAATCATACCCACGGATACTTGAGGTGACATTGGAGTATCTAGGTGACATTAGGGTTTTGGTTGATTTGTGTCTTAAGGTGTTATTCTAGTACGAACTCTAGGGCTGTTTGTGACATTTATAGGAATAGCCCAACGGATTGATTGGAAAGAATAACTTTGAGGTGGTTTCGTACCCTACCATAATCTCTTCATTTGTTCTCCGCTATTAGTGACTTTTGGGTGACTCTTTGTTGCATGTTGAGGGATAGTTATGTGATCCAATTATGTTAGTATTGTTGAGGGAACTTACACTAGCGAAAGTATGAACCCTAGGCCTTGTTTACCATCATTGCAATACCGTTTACGCTCACTTTTATCACTTTCTACCTTGCTGTTTTTATAATTTCAGATTACAAATACTCATATCTACTATCCATATACCACTTCTATCACCATCTCTTCGCCGAACTAGTGCACCTATACAATTTACCATTGTATTGGGTGTGCTGGGGACACAAGAGACTCTTTGTTATTTGGTTGCAGGGTTGCTTGAGAGAGAACATCTTCATCCTACGCCTCCTACGGATTGATAAACCTTAGGTCATCCACTTGAGGGAAATTTGCTACTGTCCTACAAACCTCTGCACTTGGAGGCCCAACAACGTCTACAAGAAGAAGGTTGTGTAGTAGACATCAAGCTCTTTTCTGGCGCCGTTGCCGGGGAGGTGAGTGCTTGAAGGTATATCTTTAGATCTTGCAATCGAGTCTTTTAGTTTCTTGTTTTATCACTAGTTTAGTCTATAAAAGAAAACTACAAAAAAATGGAATTAAGTTTGTCTCATACGCTTCACCTTTTTAATATCTTTCGTGAGTATGATGGAAAGGATAATTGTGCTCAAGTGCTAGAAGAAGAAATCTATAAAATGTTTGGCACTAAATATTTTAATGATGAGCATGATTGCAATGTTGTTAGTATTAATTCCTTGAATATCCATGATGCTAATGATATGCAAAGCCACAAGCTTGGGGAAGCTATGTTTGATGAAGATGATATTTTTGTCCCCCAAGTTTTGATGAGCAAATTTATTATGATGAAAGCATGCCTCCTATCTATGATGATTATTGTGATGACACGTATGCTTTAAAGAATAATAATAACAATGAACTTTGTCATCTTGATCTTAATTTTCAATCACATGATAGTTATTTTGTTGAGTTTGCTCCCACTATTATTCATGAGAAATTTTTTGCTTATGTGGAGAGTAGTAAATTTTCTATGCTTGTAGATCATGAAAAGAATGCTTTGGGTGCTGGATATATTGTTGAATTCATTCATGATGCTACTGAAAATTATTATGAGGGAGGAACATATGCTTGTAGGAATTGCAATAATATCAAGTTTCCTCTCTATGTGCTTAAAATTTTGAAGTTTTGCTTGCTTTACCTTCCTATGCAAGTTGATCCGTGTTCCCACAAGTTGTTTGCTCACAAAATCCCTATGCATAGGAAGTGGGTTAGACTTAAATGTGCTAGTCATATTCTTCATGATGCTCTCTTTATGTTTCAATTCTTATCTTTTATGTGAGCATCGTTGAAATCATCATGCCTAGCTAGGGGCATTAAACGATAGCGCTTGTTGGGAGGCAACCCAATTTTATTTTAGTTCCTTGTTTTTTGTTCCTGTTTAGTAATAAATAATCCATATAGCCTCAGTTTATATGTGGTTTTATGCATTTAATTAGTGTTTGTGCCAAGTAGAACCGTTGGGAAGACTTGGGGAAAGTCTTGTTGATCATGCTGTCAAAAACAGAAACTTTAGCGCTCACGAGAAATGCTGCCATTTTTATTTGGAGAGTGATATTTAGTTAATTCTTTTTGCAGATGATTAATAGATAAATTCCTCAGGTCCAGAAATTTATTTTAGAATTTTATGAGTTACATAAGTATACGTTTGATCCAGATTACTACAGACTGTTCTGTTTTTGACAGATTCTGTTTTTCATGTGTTGTTTACTTATTTTGATGAATCTATGGCTAGTAAATTAGTTTATAAACCATAGAGAAGTTGGAATACAGCAGGTATAACACCCATATAAATAAATATGAGTTAATTACAGTACCTTGAAGTGGTGAATTATTTTCTTATACTAACGGAGCTTACGAGTTTTCTGTTAAGTTTTGTGTTGTGAAGTTTTCAGGTTTTGGGTAAGGATTCGATGGACTATGGAATAAGGAGTGGCAATAGCCTAAGCTTGGGGATGCCCGAGGCTCCCCACAGTAATATTCAAGGACAACCAAGAGCCTAAGCTTGGGGATGCCCCGGAAGGCATCCCCTTTTTCGTCTTCGTTCATTGGTAACTTTACTTGGAGCTATATTTTTATTCACCACATGATATGTGTTTTGCTTGGAGCGTCAATTTATTTTGTTAGGATTTGCTTGATGTTATTTAGAACAATGTTTTGCATCTTTTATTTCAATAAAAGTGGCATTGATAGCCTCTACTATGCCTATGTTACAAGTATACATGTTCTTGTTTGAAAACAGAAAGTTTACCGCTGTTGCAATAATTCCCTAGTAAAGTTAGAATGTGATAAAATATTTAAACCTTTTGCATATTAAGCTATGATAAATTTACTACAGTGGTAATTTTATTTCATAATTTTTGGAGCTAGGGAAGTATGGATGTTGCTGCATTCTTTACAGACTATCCTGTTTAGGCAGATTGCTGTTATGTTTGCATTGTTTGCTTCTTTAATGATTCTATTTGAGGATAGGACTATTAAATATGCAGAGGCATTTAGTATGCAATGTTGAATAATAATTTTAGTGATTTTCTACAGTAGAGTATGATAAGGTTTTGGCAATGGTTTATACTAACTTATCTCACGAGTCCTTGTTGAGTTTTGTGTGGATGAAGCTTTTGAGATTTAGGGAGACCGTGATATGAGAGGAATTAAGGAGACACAAAAGCTCAAGCTTGGGGATGCCCAAGGCACCCCAAGATAATATTTCAATAAGTCTCAAGCGTCTAAGCTTGGGGATGCCCCGGTTGGCATCCCACCTTTCTTCTTCAACAACTATCGGTTAGTATCGGTTGATCCTAAGTTTTTGCTTCTTCACATGATGTTTTATATTCTTAGAATGTCATTTTCTTTTGCTTTGCTTGCTGTTTGAATAGAATACCAAGATCTGAAATTATTAAATGTTAGAGAGTCTTCACATAGTTGCATAATTATTCGACTACTCATTGATCTTTACTTATATCTTTCTGAGTAGTTTGTCATTTTCTCTAGAGCTTCACTTATATCTTTTAGAGCATGGTGGTAGTTTTATTTTGAAGAAATAGATGAAATCTCATGCTTCACTTATATCATTCTGAGAGTCTTAATAGCATGGTAATTTGCTTAAAATCCTAATATGCTAGGTATTCGAGAATAATAAAATTCTCTTATGAGTGTGTTGAATACTAGGAGAAGTTTGATACTTGATAATTGTTTTGAGATATGGAGATGGTGATATTAGAGTCATGCTAGTTGAGTAGTTGTGAATTTGATAAATACTTGTGTTGAAGTTTGTGATTCCCGTAGCATGCACGTATGATGAACCGTTATGTGATGAAGTCGGAGCATGATTTATTTATTGATTGTCTTCCTTATGAGTGGCGGTTGGGGACGAGCGATGGTCTTTTCCTACCAATCTATCCCCCTAGGAGCATGCGCGTAATACTTTTCTTTGATAACTTCTAGATTTTTGCAATAAGTATATGAGTCCTTTATGACTAATATTGAGTCCAAGGATTATACGCACTCTCACCCTTCCACCATTGCTAGCCTCTCTAGTACCGCGCAACTTTCGTCGGTACCGTAAACCCACCATATACCTTCCTCAAAACAGCCACCATACCTACCTATCATGGCATTTCCATAGCCATTCCGAGACATATTGCCATGCAACTTTCCACCGTTCCGTTTATTATGACACGCTTCATCATTGTCATATTGCTTAGCATGATCATGTAGTTGACATTGTATTTGTGGCAAAGCCACAGTTCATAATTCTTTCATACATGTCACTCATGCAACATTGCACATCCCGGTACACCGCCGGAGGCATTCATATAGAGTCATATCTTGTTCTAAGTATCGAGTTGTAATTCTTGAGTTGTAAGTAAATAAAAGTGTGATGATCATCATTATTAGAGTATTGTCCCAGTGAGGAAAGGATGATGGAGACTATGATTCCCCCACAAGTCGGGATGAGACTCCGGACGAAAAATAAATAAAAGAGGCCAAAGAAGCCCAAAAAAAGGAGAAAGAAAAGAGGCCATAAAAAAAGAGAAGGCCCAAATAAAAAAAATGAGAGAAAAAGAGAGAAGGGGCAATGCTACTATCCTTTTACCACACTTGTGCTTCAAAGTAGCACCATGATCTTCATGATAGAGAGTCTCCTATGTTGTCACTTTCATATACTAGTGGGAATCTTTCATTATAGAACTTGGCTTGTATATTCCAATGATGGGCTTCCTCAAAATGCCCTAGGTCTTTGTGAGCAAGCGAGTTGGATGCACACCCACTAGTTTCTTTTATTGAGCTTTCATATACTTATAGCTCTAGTGCATCCGTTGCATGGCAATCCCTACTCACTCACATTGATATCTATTGATGGGCATCTCCATAGCCCGTTGATACGCCTAGTCGATGTGAGACTATCTTCTCCCTTTTTGTCTTCTCCACAACCACCATTCTATTCCACCTATAGTTCTATGTCCATGGCTCATGCTCATGTATTGCGTGAAGATTGAAAAAGTTTGAGAACATCAAAAGTATGAAACAATTGCTTGGCTTGTCATCGGGGTTGTGCATGATTTAAATATTTTGTGTGGTGAAGATGGAACATAGCCAGACTATATGATTTTGTAGGGATAACTTTCTTTGGCCATGTTATTTTGAGAAGACATAATTACTTTATTAGTATGCTTGAAGTATTATTTTTTTATGTCAATATGAACTTTTGTCTTGAATCTTCTGGATCTGAATATTCATATCACAAGTAGGAAGAATTACATTGAAATTATGCCAACTAGCATTCCACATCAAAAATTATCTTTTTATCATTTACCTACTCGAGGACGAGCAGGAATTAAGCTTGGGGATGCTTGATACGTCTCCAATGTATCTATAATTTTTGATTGCTCCATGCTATATTATCTACTGTTTTGGGAAATATTGGGCTTTATTATCCATTTTTATATTATTTTTGGGACTAACCTATTAACTGGAGGCCCAGCCCAGATTTGCTGTTTTATGCCTATTTTAGTGTTTCGAAGAAAAGGAATATCAGACAGAGTCGAAACGGAACGAAATCAACTGGAGAAGTTATTTTTGGAAGGAAACACCCTTGATGGACTTGGACCCCACGTTAAGGAAGGAACGAGGTGCTCACGAGGGTGGGGGGCGTGCCCCCCTGTCTCGTGGGACCCTCGTGGCTCCCCTGACGTACCTCCTGCACCCATATATACCTGCGTGACCTAAAACTTCCAGAACGAAAGATAGATCGGGAGTTCCGCCGCCAGAAGCCTCCGTAGCCACCAAAAGTCAATCGGGACCCTGTTCCGGCACCCTGCTGGAGGGGGGAACCCTCACCGGTGGCCATCTTCATCATCCCGGTGCTCTCCATGACGAGGAGGGAGTAGTTCTCCCTCGGGGCTGAGGGTATGTACCAGTAGCTATGTGTTTGATCTCTCTCTCTCTCTCTCTCTCTCGTGTTCTTGATTTGGCACGATCTTGATGTATCACGAGCTTTGCTATTTTAGTTGGATAATATGATGTTTCTTCCCCCCTCTACTCTCTTGTAATGAATTGAGTTTTCCCCTTGAAGTAATCTTATCGGATTGAGTCTTTAAAGACTTGAGAACACTTGATGTATGTCTTGCCATGGATATCTGTGGTGACAATGGGATACCACGTGCCACTTGATGTATGTTAAGGTGATCAACTTGCGGGTTTCGTGAAATTGGGAACCTATGCATAGGGGTTGGCACACGTTTTCGTCGTGATTCTCCGGTAGAACTTTGGGGCACTCTTTGAGGTCCTTTGTGTTGGTTGAATAGATGAATCTGAGATTGTGTGATGTATATCGTATAATCATACCCACGGATACTTGAGGTGACATTGGAGTATCTAGGTGACATTAGGGTTTTGGTTGATTTGTGTCTTAAGGTGTTATTCTAGTACGAACTCTAGGGCTGTTTGTGACATTTATAGGAATAGCCCACCGGATTGATTGGAAAGAATAACTTTGAGGTGGTTTCGTACCCTACCATAATCTCTTCGTTTGTTCTCCGCTATTAGTGACTTTGGAGTGACTCTTTGTTGCATGTTGAGGGATAGTTATGTGATCCAATTATGTTAGTATTGTTGAGGGAACTTACACTAGCGAAAGTATGAACCCTAGGCCTTGTTTACCATCATTGCAATACCGTTTACGCTCACTTTTATCACTTGCTACCTTGCTGTTTTTATAATTTCAGATTACAAATACTCATATCTACTATCCATATACCACTTGTATCACCATCTCTTCGCCGAACTAGTGCACCTATACAACTTACCATTGTATTGGGTGTGTTGGGGACACAAGAGACTCTTTGTTATTTGGTTGCAGGGTTGCTTGAGAGAGAACATCTTCATCCTGTGCCTCCTACGGATTGATAAACCTTAGGTCATCCACTTGAGGGAAATTTGCTACTGTCCTACAAACCTCTGCACTTGGAGGCCCAACAACGTCTACAAGAAGAAGGTTGTGTAGTAGACATCATTACTCAGCCCAGTATGCATTGTAAAGACCGAATACCTTAGGGAGTGTTTGGTGTCGCGAGTTTGGCCTTATATGCATCAACTCCGAATCATGTCTTTGGTCAATAGTTGGGTTTTCCCGGCTCTCGTGTTTTGCTACCTTACGTTCCGCTCTATCGGCTAAGGTGGCACCGGGAGAACTACTGCGATTGTGCCCTGGTTCATCTGGATGAGCACCTCAGTAGAGAAAGCCGAAAACTGACTGATAAAGCGCGAGACTGGTCAACCACTCGAGGACTCAGCGGAATCTTCGCGATTCCTCCGCATTAACGAAGGACCAGTTTCCCGGTCATGTATGTACGCACACCATATTCGGACAAGCGCGGAAGTACCAGGGGCTATATAGTTGCCCCACTGTCAAACTCCTATGGCTAAGTGAAAGTGTTAAAGCAATATAGTCCGATTACCTTGTTCACCGCGCTATCACCTCCTTAATGGACCAAGACGTTGGATCAAGTGTGAATACACGCTTTTCCGAACACCCCCGCATTATATGCGTGGGGCTGAAGCCGATGACTGCAAACTTCCAGGTTATATACATACATAAAACGGCCGCACAGGAGGCATCATAATACTTCCAGGAAAAAGTATAAACACAACCTTTATAACCCGAATAGCATTGTTTTTACAATTGGGATACATCTAACTCGAACATAATACTCTTCGAGCACTGAGCCTCTATTAAACGAGCACCTTCTAGGACTTCTTCAAAATAGTGCTCGGCCGAGACCTGGCCTACGGCCGGACCCTGGTTTGCAATAGCGCTGGCATCCATCTCTGCCCACTATGTCTTAACACGGGCAAGAGCCATCCGCGCACCCTCTATGCACGCCGACCTCTTTACAGCGTCGATATGCGGCACAGCACCAAGGAATCATTGCACTAAACTAAAATAACTATTCGGCCTTGGTCCTTCCGGCCAAAGATGATCCACGACAGATCTCCTGGCAAGCCCGGACAACCTATGGAGCTCAGCCCACTCTGCCATTTGCTCATTTAACAGCAGCGGACGCGTTGAAGCACTGAACTGCGACCAGAACAACTTTTCCACTTCATGATCTTTTTGATCTTTGAAAAACGCAGTCGCATCAGCATCACTCATTGCCAAGTCCGAATACGCGTCTGCAGCACTCCATAATTGACCCAAAGGGGCATACTTCGGATCTTCGAACTTCGTCCGTAACAAAAAGGGCTTCCCAGCCGTGATATCTCCGGCTTGATGGAGCTCCTCCGTCGCTCTGATTTCATAATGGGTTTCCTTGGCTGCTTCCACGACTTTCTTCAGGTCAGCCGCTCTCGCTTGGCTTTCCTTTTCAAGAAGCTCATATTGGCCAGCGGCATCTTTCAGCTCATCAGCCATCTTGGCTATTTTATCTTCGCTCTTGCGATGAGCAGCCTATTCGGCTCTTAAGTCTTCGGCCGCCTTTAGGGCGGGCGCTTCACTCCTCCTGGCTTGTTCCTTGGCTCGGGCAAGTTCCGCCCAAAGGGCCTCCACGGTGGCAGCTCCATCTGCAGTCACAACATATTATAGATATTAGCATCATGCTCCTCTTAATATTTGTTGACCACCCGAAAATACATACCCTGTGCCTCGTCAAGCCGCTTGTTCACAAGCGCAATGTCGGCATCTGTCGCGTCAAGTTGCCGTCTCATTCTGGCCAACTCAGCAGTCCGGTCAGCCACTAGACCGTCTGCCGCCCGCACATGAAAGCAGCGCGATCATTACCTAGGACTACGATCCTCTGTTTGCCGCCCCTGGACAGCAACCAGAGTCTCAGGGGCTACTATCTGTATAGAGCACACCTAGCGTGTGCGATACCATCAAAAAATTTATATATTACTTTGCGTACCTCAAAGCCTCTTAGTAGACTCACAAAAGCTTCATGCAACCCACTTTTGGTGGAGCAAATCCTCTCAACCACCGTACCCATTAAAGTACGATGCGCCTCTGAAATAGCCACTTTCTCCAAAAGACTCATCAGTGCGTCCGGTTGCCCACCGGACAGTCTTGGACTCTTTCTGTTGCTCTCCGTAGGAGACAAATATTCTGGACTTCGGGTGGCCGAAGGGTTACCTTCTGGCCTTGGCGGATCAGGAGAAACCCTCCGTGATGACACCTCAGGGTCGTCCGCCCCAGGAGGCGGGGAGGTAGGGGGAGGCGTTTCACTCTCCATCATCTCCGGAAGAAGATCCCCCGAAGACGAACTCTGTTGAGAAGGGCTATGAGCCGGACTGCAAGATATATGTCTCGGTTATTGTCCTCAGAGATAAAGCAGGATATATTTACCAAAAGTACTCTTGATTCACTTATAGTTCGGTGGAGGGCTGGCCCCCTTGCGGGCACTGTGCGGTAAGGATGCCCTCCGGGGCAGGGCCCCTTGGCGAAGTTTTTTCCCTTGTTTGGAAACCTTCGCTTCCAAGTCTTTAGAGGTGGTCCTTTTCCTTCCTTGGGGAGAGGGGATTCTAGATTCTCCTCCCCGATTATCCTCCTTCATGGAGACATTAGTTCCCCCGGTTTGGATGAGTGATGTGTGAGGCCCGCTTTCGGCTTCTTTATTCCCCCCTTCATCTTCCCCTGATGGCACTTGATAAAGTGCGTGCTCAAGCATCCTGGCTAGTACAGGATCCGGTGAGCCTTCGGGAAGGGGGGCCGGACACCTGATCATCTTCGCCTTTCTTACCCAGTCCTGGCCAAGAGCAATTTTTTCAGAATGATGTTGGGACAAATAAAAATATTGCATGTTCGGCCGCATAACTACTCACTTGGGTATCTGGACGGTTGCAGTTGAGACCCGCATCCTCGATGGTATCCGGACACTTTATTCGTGATCCGAAGAACAATCCATACATCTCTTCGAGCGTCATGCCGAAGAACTGTTGAATAGTTCGCGGTCCTTCCGGGTTGAACTCCCACATGCGGAGAGATTGACGTTGGCATGGCAGGACCCGACGAACTAGCATGACTTGCATTACCTTGACAAGGCTGACATCTCTCTTGAGGAGATCTCGGATGCGACTCTGCAATGTCGGCACATCATTAACTGCCCCCAGTCCAGCCCCTTGTTGACCCATGACGCCAGTTGCGGCGGGGGGCCCGAACGGAAGGCGGGGGGAGCTACCCACTTAGTACTCCAGGGAGCTGTGATGTAAAACCACTCCCGCTGCCATAAGTTGGACGCCTCCGGGAAGGAACCCTTTGGCCAAGGGGCATCGACACCTTTTCTATTGTGGCGCCTCCGCATTCTGCGTGTCGCCCATCGATCATATTCGGCTTCACATTGAAGGTCTTGAGCCATAAGCCAAAGTGTGGGGTGATGCGGAGGAAGGCCTCACACACGATGATAAACGACGAGGTGTGAAGGATGGAATCTGGGGCTAGATTGTGGAAATCGAGCCCGTAATAGAATATAAGCCCTCTAACAAAGGGATCAAGACTAAAACCTAGCCCTCGAGGAAGTGGGAAACAAATACAACGCTCTTGTTGGGTTCGGGAGTAGGGATAACCTGCCCTTGAGCAGGCAGCCTGTGCGAGATTTCGGCGGTCAGATACCTGGCTTCCCTTAGCTTCTTAATGTCCACCTCTGTGATAGAGGAAGCCATCCACCGGCCTTGAAGGTTGGATCCGGACATGGTTGAAGGTCTGAAGCACTTAGCCTGAGCCTTGGGTGTTGGAACTCAAGGTGGGGAAGGGAAGTATCGAGCGCGAGAAGAAAAGGACAGGCCTTGGCCCCTTTATAAAGAGGGCGAATATCAAGCATCCTCCGCATGCCCGTTTGGAACTTGCTTAAAATCGAGGAGTCATACTAACAAGCATGGTTGGGTTACCCACACCCGTATTGATGAGAATCCCGTAATAAGGGGACACGATCTCTGCTTCAACAAGATGTGCCAACAAAGCTGCCTCGCAACACGTGCAATGGCAGGCAGGGAAAAGCGGTTCGTAATGACCGGGCCACGGCAGGACGTCACATTATGAAAAGTTGCCAGCAGATTGGATTTGTGGAATAATATACTCTCTATGGTGGTATGTGGAATTTGCTTTGCAGAGCCGGACACGATCCTTGTGTTCAAAATCTTCTATGGAGTATTCAGAGAAGGAACCCGCCTTGCAATACCGAAGACAATCTTCGCGCCGGACTCATCGTCATTGAAGCCTGGTTCAGGGGCTACTGAGGGAGTTCTGGATTAGGGGGTCCTTTGACAGTCGGACTATATACTTTGGCCAGACTGTTGGACTATGAAGATACAAGATTGAAGACTTCGTTCCGTGTCCGGTTGGGATTCTGATACGTCTCCAACATATCTATAATTTTTGATTGTTCCATGCTAGTATATTATCAACCTTGGATGTTTTATATGCATTTATATGCTATTTTATATGATTTTTGGGACTAACCTATTAACCCAAAGCCCAGTGCCAGTTTTTGTTTTTTCCTTGTTTTAGAGTATCGCAGAAAAGGAAAATCAAACGTAGTCCAATTGACCTGAAACTTCACGGAACTTATTTTTGGAACGGAAGCAACCCAGAAGACTTGGAGTGTATGTAAGGGAAACAACGAGGAAGGCATGAGGCAGGGGGCGCCCTCCACCCTCATGGCTCCCCTGATGTATTTCTTCCGCCTATATATATACATATACCCTAAAACTATCGGGGAGCACAATAGATCGGGAGTTCCGCCGCCTGAAGCCTCCGTAGCCACCGAAAACCAATCTAGACCCATTCCGCACCTTGCTGGAGGGGGCAATCCCTCTATGGTGGACATCTTCATCATCCCGGTGCTCTCCATGACAAGGAGGGAGTAGTTCTCCCTCGAGGCTGAGGGTATGTACCAGTAGCTATGTGTTTGATCTCTCTCTCGTGTTCTTGATTTGGCACGATCTTAATGTATCGCGAGCTTTGCTATTATAGTTGGATCTTATGATGTTTCTCCTTCCCCTCTACTCTCTTGTAATGGATTGAGTTTCCCCTTCAAAGTTATCTTATTGGATTGAGTCTTTAAAGATTTGATAACACTTCATGTATGCCTTGCCGTGCGTATCTGTGGTGACAATGGGATATCACGTGGTTCACTTGATGTATGTTTTGGTGATCAACTTGCGGGTTCCGCCCATGAACCTATGCAGAGGGGTTGGCACACGTTTTCGTCGTGATTCTCCGGTAGAAACTTTGGGGCACTCTTTGAGGTTCTATGTGTTGGTTGAATAGATGAATCTGAGATTGTGTGATGCATATCGTATAATCATACCCACGGATACTTGAGGTGACATTGGAGTATCTAGGTGACATTAGGGTTTTGGTTGATTTGTGTCTTAAGGTGTTATTCTAGTATGAACTCTAGGGCTGTTTGTGACACTTATAGGAATAGCCCAACGGATTGATTGGAAAGAATAACTTTGAGGTGGTTTCGTACCCTACCATAATCTCTTCATTTGTTCTCCGCTATTATCTAGTGACTTTGGAGTGACTCTTTATTGCATGTTGAGGGATAGTTATGTGATCCAATTATCTTAGTATTGTTGAGGGAACTTACACTAGCGAAAGTATGAACCCTAGGCCTTGTTTACTAGCATTGCAATACCGTTTACGCTCACTTTTATCACTTGCTACCTTGCTGTTTTTATAATTTCAGATTACAAATACCTTTATCTACTATCCATATACCACTTGTTTCACCATCTCTTCGCCGAACTAGTGCACCTATACAATTTACCATTGTATTGGGTGTGTTGGGGACACAAGAGACTCTTTGTTATTTGGTTGCAGGGTTGCTTGAGAGAGACCATCTTCATCCTACGCCTCCTACGGATTGATAAACCTTAGGTCATCCACTTGAGGGAAATTTGCTACTGTCCTACAAACCTCTGCACTTGGAGGCCCAACAACGTCTACAAGAAGAAGGTTGTGTAGTAGACATCAAACTCTTTTCTGGCGCCGTTGCCGGGGAGGTTAGCGCTTGAAGGTATATCTTCAGATCTTGCAATCGAATCTTTTTGTTTCGTGTTTTATCACTAGTTTAGTCTATAAAATAAAACTACAAAAAATGGAATTAAGGTTACCTCATATGCTTCATCTTTTTAATATCTATCATGAAAATAAGGATTCCGATAATTGTGCTCAAGTGTTAGAAGAAGAATGCATTAAAATGTTTGGCACTAAATCTTTGAATGATGAGCATGATTGCAATGTTGTTAGTATGAAGTCCTTGAATATCCATAGTACTAATGATGATTGCACTAGTTATGATGAAAATGTTTCCTATAAACATGTCAATTTTTGTGGAGTGCATTAGGTTTGCATGTACACACCAAATAGGGAAGATAGATATTGTAAGAGGTATAAGCATTTAGAAACTAAATGGTTGCAAGAAAGGCTAGAAGCTTGTGCTGAAAATTTAAATTTTCTTAGCCGTACTTGTGAACTTTGCAATGAACATGATCATTTCAGTACCCAATGCAAATTGTTTCATGATCGTATCGTGTCCAAAAATTGTGACGACTTGATTTGTCTTGCACATCATAATGAACTTAATTTGCTCTTGGGTTATGAAGAAATGAAATGTATAACTAAGGTTATTCAGGAATTTGCCCTTTATAGAGTTCTTAACTTTGATCTAGAAGAAATTTATATGTATTGTGCGGTGAATTGTATTGAAAATCCTTATATTGCCAATTACACAAGAAAAGAAAACAAATAGAGGATGAAGATAATACTAATGAAAGGGAAGAGACTTCCCAATATCCTCCTATTATTTCTTATGATGAATCAGGTAACGAGGAGGAGCCTTCTATTCAACCAATCTCATTAATAAGGAGCTCCAAAAATAGGATTGAACCCACACATGATGTGGTGAAGAAGGAGAAAAGAAAAAGGAAGAGAGGTAAAAAGATATCTCTCCCAAATAATGTTGCTCCTATTACCGTTGTGCCTCATGAAAATGTAATTGTGGAAGATGATGCACTTGATGATGATCTTGTTATGCCTATTGCTTGTTGTGATGATTATGATTGGGAAGATAATGATACTTCTTATAATCTTGAAAATGTTTTTGGCACTTTCTTGGAAGAATATGATAATTGCTATACTATTGGTGCTATCTATACTATTAATGATGAGGGTGATTATGCTTATGATATGAAAAGGCCCAAGCTTGGGGATGCTACGTTTAATGAAGATGATATTTTTAGTCTCCCAAGTTTTGATATGCAAATTTATAATGATGATAGCATGCCTCCTACTTATGATGATTATATTTATGAAAGTGGATTTGGAGAGGTCATGACTTTATTTAGTAATGATTCCACTATCTTGGAAGAGGTTTCAATTGATTATGATGAGAACAAAGTTGCTACTTATGATGATTATTGTGATGAAACATATGCTATAAAAAGTAGTGATGATTATATTTATAAAACTTGTCATGATTATGATTACCCCTTTTCTGAACATTACTCTTTTAATGTGGAAACAATTTATAGTATTCGAGTCTCATATGATACTCCCACTATTCCGAATGAGAAGAATTTTGCTTATGTGGAGAGTAATAAAAATTCTATGCTTATGCATCATGAAAATAATGCTTTAGGTGCCGGTTATATTGTTGAATTCATTCATGATGCTACTGAAAATTATTATGAGGGAGGAATATATGCTTGTAGGAATTGCAATAATAACAAGTTTCCTCTCTATGTGCTTAAAGTTATGAAGTTATGCTTGTTTTACCTTCCTATGCAAGTTGATTATTGTTCACATAAGTTTTTTGCTCACAAAATCCCTATGCATAGGAAGTGGGTTAGTATTAAATGTGCTAGTCATATTCTTCATGATGCCCTCTTTATGTTACAATTCTTATCTTTTATGTGAGCAACATTGAAATCATCATGCCTAGCTAGTGGCGTTAAATGTTAGCGCTTGTTGGGAGGCAACCCAACTTTATTTTTATTCCTTGCTTTTTGCCCCTGTTTAGTAATAAATATTTTATCTATCCTCTGTTATGATTGAGTTTTTATGTTTTAATTAGTGTTTGTGCCAAGTAGAACCATTGGGAAGACTTGGGGAAAGTCTTGTTGATCTTGCTGTAAAAAACAGAAACTTTAGCGCTCACGAGAATTGCTGCCACGTTTTATTGGAGAGTGCTATTTAGTTAATTATTTTTTCAGATGATTAATAGATAAATTCCTCACGTCCAGCAATTTATTTTAGAATTTTTGGGGTTCCAGAAGTTTGCGTTAGTTACAGATTACTACAGACTGTTCTGTTTTTGACAGATTCTGTTTTCGTGTGTTGTTTGCTTATTTTAATGAATCTATGGCTAGTAAAAGAGTTTATAAACCATAGAGAAGTTGGAATTCAGTAGGTTTAACACCAATATAAATTAAGAATGATTTCATTACAGTACCTTGAAGTGGTGTTTTGTTTTGTTTTGCTAACGGAGCTTACGAGTTTTCTGTTAAGTTTTGTGTTGTGAAGTTTTCAAGTTTTGGGTAAAGATTTGATGGACTATGGAATAAGGAGTGGCAAGAGACTAAGCTTGGGGATGACCAAGGCACCCCAAGGTAATATTCAAGGACAACCAATAGCCTAAGCTTGGGGATGCCCCGGAAGGCATCCCCTCTTTCGTCTACTTCCATCGGTAACTTTACTTGGAGCTATATTTTTATTCGCCACATGATATTTGTTTTGCTTGGAGCGTCATTTTATTTACTTTTGTTTTGCTTGCTATTTGAATAAAATACCAAGATCTGAAATTATTAAATGTTAGAGAGTCTTCACATAGTTGCATGATTATTCGACTACTCAGTGATCTTCACTTATATCTTTCGGAGTAGTTTGTCATTTGCTCTAGTGCTTCACTTATATCTTCTTAGAGCACGGTGGTGGTTTTATTTTGAAGAAATAATTGATCTCTCTCCTACTTTACTTATATTATTTTGAGAGTCTTAAACAGCATGGTAATTTGCTTTGGTTATGAAACTAGTCCTAATATGATGGGCATCCAAGAGGGATGTAATAAAAACTTTCATATAAGTGCATTAAATGCTAAGAGAAGTTTGATACTTAATGATTGTTTTGAGATATGGAGGTAATAATATCAAAGTCGTGCTAGTTGAGTAGTTGTGAATTTGAGAAATGCTTGTGTTGAAGTTTGCAAGTCCCATAGCATGCACGTATGGTAAATGTTATGTAACAAATTTGAAACATGAGGTGTTCTTTGATTGTCTTCCTTATGAGTGGCGGTCGGGGACGAGCGATGGTCTTTTCCTACCAATCTATCCCCCTAGGAGCATGCGCGTAGTGCTTGGTTTTTGATGACTTGTAGATTTTTGCAATAAGTATGTGAGTTCTTTATGACTAATGTTGAGTCCATGGATTATACGCACACTCACAGTTCCATCATTGCTAGCCTCTTCGGTACCGTGCATTGCCCTTTCTCACGTTGAGAGTTGGTGCAAACTTCGCCGGTGCATCCAAACCCCGTGATATGATACACTCTTTCACACATAAACCTCCTTATATCTTCCTCAAAACAGCCACCATACCTACCTATTATGGCATTTCCGTAGTCATTCCGAGATATATTGCCATGCAACTTTCCACCGTTCCGTTTATTATGACACGCATCATCATTGTCATATTGCTTTGCATGATCATGTAGTTGACATCGTATTTGTGGCAAAGCCACCATGCATAATTTATCATACATGTCACTCTTGATTCATTGCCCATCCCAGTACACCGCCGGAGGCATTCATATAGAGTCATACTTTGTTCTAGTATCGAGTTATAATCTTTGAGTTGTAAATAAATAGAAGAGTGATGATCATCATAAATAGAGCATTGTCCCAAAAAAGAAAGGCCAAATAAAAATTAAAAATTAAAAATAATATAATGGACAATGCTATTATCCTTTTTTTCACACTTGTGCTTCAAAGTAGCACCATGATCTTCATGATAGAGAGTCTCTTGTTTTGTCACTTTCATATACTAGTGGGAAATTTTCATTATAGAACTTGGCTTGTATATTCCAACAATGGGCCTCCTCAAGTGCCCTAGGTCTTCGTGAGCAAGCAATTTGGATGCACACCCACTTAGTTTCTTTTGTTGAGCTTTCATACATTTATAGCTCTAGTGCATCTGTTGCATGGCAATCCCTACTCCTTGCATTGACATCAATTGATGGGCATCTCCATAGCCCATTGATTAGCCGCATCGATGTGAGACTTTCTCCTTTTTGTCTTCTCCACATAACCCCCTCATTATATTCTATTCCACCCATAGTGCTATATCCATGGCTCACGCTCATGTATTGCGTGAAAGTTGAAAAAAGTTTGAGATTACTAAAGTATGAAACAATTGCTTGGCTTGTCATCGGGGTTGTGCATGATGAGAGCATTCTTCTGTGACGAAAATGGAGCATGACTAAACTATATGATTTTGTAGGGGTGAACTTTCTTTGGCCATGTTATTTTGAGAAGACATGATTGCTTAGTTAGTATGCTTGAAGTATTATTATTTTTATGTCAACATTAAACTTTTGTCTTGAATCTTATGGATATGAATATTCTTGCTATAATAAAGAGAAATACATGATGAATATGTTAGGTAGCATTCCACATCAAAAATTCTGTTTTTATCATTTACCTACTCGAGGACGAGCAGGAATTAAGCTTGGGGATGCTGATACGTCTCCAACGTATCTATAATTTTTGATTGTTCCATGCTATTATATTATCAACATTGGATGTTTTATATGCATTTATATGCTATTTTATATGATTTTTGGGACTAACCTATTAACCCAGAGCCCAGTGCCAGTTTCTGTTTTTCCTTGTTTTAGAGTATCGCAGAAAAGGAAAATCAAACGGAGTCCAATTGACCTGAAACTTCACGGAACTTATTTTTCGAACGGAAGCAACCCAGAAGACTTGGAGTGTACGTAAGGGAAGCAACAAGGAAGGCACGAGGCAGGGGGCGCGCCCACCCCCTGGGCGCGCCCTCCTCCTTATGGGCCCCTCGTGGCTCCCCCGATGTATTTCTTCTGCCTATATATATCCATATACCCTAAAACTATCGGGGAGCACAATAGATAGGGAGTTCCGCCGCCAGAAGCCTCCGGAGCCACCGAAAACCAATCTAGACCCGTTACGGCACCCTGCCGGAGGGGGCAATCCCTCTACGGTGGACATCTTCATCATCTCGGTGCTCTCCATGACGAGGAGGGAGTAGTTCTCCCTCAGGGCTGAGGGTATGTACCAGTAGCTATGTGTTTGATCTCGACGTTCATACCCTCTTAGATCAAACACATAGCTACTGGTACATACCCTCAGCCCCGAGGGAGAACTACTCCCTCCTCGTCATGGAGAGTGCCGGGATGATGAAGATGGCCACCGGTGAGGGTTCCCCCCTCCGGCAGGGTGCCGGAACAGGGTCCCGATTGACTTTTGGTGGCTATGGAGGCTTCTGGCAGTGGAACTCCCGATCTATTGTTCGTTCTGGAAGTTTTAGGGTATATGGAGTTATATAGGCGGAAGAAGCACGTCAGGGGAGCCACGGGGGCCCCACGAGGCAGGGGGCGCGCCCTAGGGGGGGGTGCCCCCACCCCCGAGGGAAGCTCCCGTATCTTCTGACGTGGGGTCCAAGTCCATCAGGTGTGTTTCCTTCCAAAAATAACTTCTCTAGTTGATTTCGTTCCGTTTCGACTCCGCCTGATATTCCTTTTCTTCAAAACACTAAAATAGGCATAAAACAACAAATCTGGGCTGGGCCTCCGGTTAATAGGTTAGTCCCAAAAGTAATATAAAAGTTGATAATAAAGCCCAATATTGCCCAAAACAGTAGATAATATAGCATGGAGCAATCAAAAATTATAGATACGTTGGAGACGTATCAAGCATCCCCAAGCTTAATTCCTGCTCGTCCTCGAGTAGGTAAATGATAAAAAGATAATTTTTGATGTGGAATGCTAGTTGGAATAATTTAAATGTAATTCTTCTTACTTGTGATATGAATATTCAGATCCATAAGATTCAAGACAAAAGTTCATATTGACATAAAAATAATAATACTTCAAGCATACTAACTAAGCAATCATGTCTTCTCAAAATAACATGGCCAAAGAAAGTTATCCCTACAAAATCATATAGTCTAGCTATGCTCCATCTTCACCACACAAAATATTTAAATCATGAACAACCCCGATGACAAGCCAAGCAATTGTTTCATACTTTTGTTGTTCTCAAACTTTTTCAATCTTCACGCAATACATGAGCGTGAGCCATGGACATAGCACTATAGGTGGAATAGAATGGTGGTTGTGGAGAAGACAAAAAGGAGAAGATAGTCTCACATCAACTAGGCATATCAATGGGCTATGGAGATGCCCATCAATAGATATCAATGTGAGTGAGTAGGGATTGCCATGCAACGGATGCACTAGAGCTATAAGTGTATGAAAGCTCAACAAAAGAAACTAGTGGGTGTGCATCCAACTTGCTTGCTCACGAAGACCTAGGGCATTTTGAGGAAGCCCATCATTGGAATATACAAGCCAAGTTCTATAATGAAAGATTCCCACTAGTATATGAAAGTGACAACATAGGAGACTCTCTATCATAAAGATCATGGTGCTACTTTGAAGCACAAGTGTGGTAAAAGGATAGTAGCATTGTCCCCCCTTTTTTTATTTGGCCTTTCTTTTTTTATTTGGCCTTTCTTTTTTATGGCCTTTCTCTCTTTTTTTGGGACAATGCTCTATTGAATGATGATCATCACACTTCTATTTATTACAACTCAATGATACAACTCGATACTAGAACAAAGTATGACTCTATATGAATGCCTCCGGCGGTGTACCGGGATATGCAATGAATCAAGAGTGACAAGTATGAAAGAATCATGAACAGTGGCTTTGCCACAAATACTATGTCAACTACATGATCATGCTAAGCAATATGACAATTATGAATGTGTCACGATGAACGGAATGGTGGAAAATTGCATGGCAATATATCTCGGAATTACTATGGAAATGCCATAATAGGTAGGTATGGTGGCTGTTTTGAGGAAGGTATATGGTAGGTGTATGATACCGGAGAAAAGTGCGCGGTATTAGAGAGGCTAGCAAAGGTGGAAGGGTTAGAGTGCGTATAATCCATGGACTCAACATTAGTCATAAAGAACTCATATACTTATTGCAAAAATCTAGAAGTTATCAAAGCAAAGTATTACGCGCATGCTCCTAGGGGGATAGATTGGTAGGAAAAGACCATCGCTCGTCCCCGACCGCCACTCATAAGGAAGACAATCAATAAACAAATCATGCTCCGACTTCATCACATAACGGTTCACCATACGTGCATGCTACGGGAATCACAAACTTCAACACAAGTATTTCTCAAATTCACAACTACTCAACTACATGACTCTAATATCACCATCTCCATATCTCAAAACAAGTATCAAGTATCAAACTTCTCATAGTATTCAACACACTCATAAGAGAATTTATTATTCTTGAATACCTAGCATATTAGGATTTTAAGCAAATTACCATGCTATTTAAGACTCTCAGAATGATATAAGTGAAGCATGAGAGTTCATCTATTTCTTCAAAATAAAACTACCACCATGCTCTAAAAGATATAAGTGAAGATCAATGAGTAGTCGAATAATTATGCAACTATGTGAAGACTCTCTAAGATTTCATAATTTCAGATCTTGGTATTCTATTCAAACAGCAAGCAAAGCAAAATAAAATGACATCTAAGAATAGCAAACATCATGTGAAGAAGCAAAAACTTAGGATCAACCGATACTAACCGATAGTTGTTGAAGAAGAAAGGTGGGATGCCAACCGGGGCATCCCCAAGCTTAGATGCTTGAGACTTCTTGAAATATTATCTTGGGGTGCCTTGCGCATCCCCAAGCTTGAGCTTTCGTGTCTCCTTAATTCCTCTCATATCACGGTCTCCCTAAATCTCAAAAGCTTCATCCACACAAAACTCAACAAGGACTCGTGAGATAAGTTAGTATAAACCATTGCAAAAACCTTATCATACTCTACTGTAGAAAATCACTAAAATTATTATTCAACATTTAATACTAAATGCCTCTGCATATTTAATAGTCGTATCCTCAAATAGAATCATTAAAGAAGCAAACATATGCAAACAATGCAAACATAACAGCAATCTGCCTAAACAGGATAGTCTGTAAAGAATGCTGCAACATCCATACTTCCCTAGCTCCAAAAATTATGAAAGAAAATTACCACTGTAGTAAATTTATCAGAGCTTAATATGCAAAAGGTTGCAATATTTTATAACATTCTGACTTTTCTAGGGAATTATTGCAACAGCGGTAAACTTTCTGTTTTCAAACAGCAACATGTGGACTTCTAAAATAGGCATAGTAAAGGCTATCAATGCCACTTTTATTGAAATAAAAGATGCAAAACATTGTTCTAAATAACAGCAAGAAAATTCTAACAAAATAAATTGACGCTCCAAGCAAAACACATATCATGTGGCGAATAAAAATATAGCTCCAAGTAAAGTTACCGATGAACGAAGACGAAAGAGGGGATACCTTCCGGGGCACCCCCAAGCTTAGGCTCTTGGTTATCCTTGAATATTACCTTGGGGTGCCTTGTGCATCCCCAAGCTTAGGCTCTCTCCACTCCTTATTCCATAGTCCATCAAATCCTTACCCAAAACTTGAAAACTTCACAACACAAAACTTAACAGAAAACTCGTAAGCTCCGTTAGTATAAGAAAATAAATCACCACTTCAAGGTACTGTAATGAACTCATTCTTTATTTATATTGGTGTTAAACCTACTGTATTCCAACTTCTATATGGTTTATAAACTATTTTACTAGCCATAGATTCATCAAAATAAGTAAACAACACATGAAAAACAGAATCTGTCAAAAACAGAACAGTCTGTAGTAATCTGGATGAAACGTATACTTATGGAACTCATAAAATTATCAAATAAATTTCTGGACCTGAGGAATTTACCTATTAATCATATTCAAAAAGAATTAACTAAATATCACTCTCCAAATAAAAATGGCAGCAATTCTCGTGAGCGCTAAAGTTTCTGTTTTTTACAGCATGATCACAAAGACTTCCCCCAAATCTTCCCAAAGGTTCTACTTGGCACAAACACTAATTAAACACATAAAACCGCATCTAAACAGAGGCTATATGAATTATTTATTACTAAACAGGAACAAAAAGCAAGGAACTAAAATAAAATTGGGTTGCCTCCCAACAAGCGCTATCGTTTAACGCCCCTAGCTAGGCATGATGATTTCAATGATGCTCACATAAAGGATAAGAGTTGAAACATAAAGAGAGCATCATGAAGAATATTACTAGCACATTTAAGCCTAACCCACTTCCTATGCATAGGGATTTTGTGAGCAAACAACTTATGGGAACAATAATCAACTAGCATAGGAAGGCAAAACAAGCATAACTTCAAGATTTTAAGCACATAGAGAGGAAATTTGATATTATTGCAATTCCTACAAGCATATATTCCTCCCTCATAATAATTTTCAGTAGCATCATGAATTAATTCAACAATATAACCAGCACCTAAATAATTCTTTTCATGATCTACTTGCATAGAAAATTTACTACTCTCCACATAAGCAAAATTCTTCTCATTCGGAATAGTGGGAGTATCATAAGAGACTTGAATACTATAAATTGTTTCCACATTAAAAGAGTAATGTTCAGAGAAGGGGTAATCATAACCATGACAAGTTTTATAAATATAATCACTACTTTTTATAGCATAAGTATCATCACAATAATCATCATAAGTAGGAGGCATGCTATCATCATTATAAACTTGCATATCAAAACTTGGGAGACTAAAAATATCATCTTCATTAATCATAGCTTCCCCAAGCTTGGGACAAACATTAATTGCAGCAAATATATTCTCAAATATGTCATCCTCATCAAACATAGCTTCCCCAAGCTTGGGCCTTTTCATATCATAAGAATAATCACTCTCATCATTAATAGTATGGATAGCACCAATAGTATAGCAATTATCATATTCTTCCAAGAAAGTGCCAAAAAGATTTTCCAGATCATAAGAAGTATCATTATCTTCCACAATTATATTTTCATGAGGCACAATAGTAATAGGATCAGCATTATTTGGGAGAGATATCTTTTTACCTCTCTTCCTTTTTCTTTTCTTCTTCTTCACCACATCATGTGTGGGTTCAATCCTCTTTTTGGAGCTCCTTATTAATGAGATTGGTTGAATAGGAGTCTCTTCCTCGTTACCCGATTCATCATAAGAAATAATAGGAGGGTATTGGGAAGTCTCTTCCCTTTCATTAGTATTCTCTTCATCTTCTATTTGTTTTCTTTTCTTTATGTAGTTGGCAGTATAAGGATTTTCAATGCAATTCACCGCACAATACATATAAATTTTCTCTAGATCGAAATGAAGAACTCTATCAAGATTAAATTTTGGAATACCCTCAGTTATACGTTTCATTTCTTCATAACCCAAAAGAAGGCTAAGCTCTTTATGATGCTCAAGGGTAATCAAATTATCACAATGTTTGGACACGACTTGATCATGAAACAAATAGCATTGGAGCTTTAAATGACCATGTTCATTGCAAAGTTCACAAGGGGCGCAAAAAATATTGAATTTTTAGCACAATCATCAAGACTTTCTTGCAAAAATTTGGTTTCTAAGTACTTATGCCTCTTGCAATATCTATCTTCCCTATTTGGTGCGTACTTGCAAACCCAGTCTACTCCAGAAAAATTGACATGTTTATAGGAGGCATTTTCATCATAACTAGTGCAATCATCATTAGCATCATGGATATTCAAAGAATTCGTACTAACAACATTGCAATCATGCTCATCATTCAAATATTTAGTGCCAAACATTTTATAGATTTCTTCTTCTAGCACTTGAGCACAATTATCCTTTCCATCATACTCATGAAAGATATAAAAAACGTGAAGCGTATGAGACAAACTCAATTCCATTTTTTGTAGTTTTCTTTTATAAACTAAACTAGTGATAAAACAAGAAACTAAAAGACTTGATTGCAAGATCTAAAGATATACCTTCAAGCGCTAACCTCCCCGGCAACGGTTCCAGAAAAGAGCTTGATGTCTACTACACAACCTTCTTCTTGTAGACATTGTTGGGCCTCCAAGTGCAGAGGTTTGTAGGACAGTAGCAAATTTCCCTCAAGTGGATGACCTAAGGTTTATCAATCCGTAGGAGGCGTAGGATGAAGATGGTCTCTCTCAAGCAACCCTGCAACCAAATAACAAAGAGTCTCTTGTGTCCCCAACACACCCAATACAATGGTAAATTGTATAGGTGCACTAGTTCGGCGAAGAGATGGTGAAACAAGTGGTATATGGATAGTAGATAAAGGTATTTGTAATCTGAAATTATAAAAACAGCAAGGTATAAAGTGATAAAAGTGAGCGTAAACGGTATTGCAATGCTAGTAAACAAGGCCTAGGGTTCATACTTTCGCTAGTGTAAGTTCTCTCAACAATACTAAGATAATTGGATCACATAACTATCCCTCAACATGCAACAAAGAGTCACTCCAAAGTCACTAACAGCGGAGAATAAACGAAGAGATTATGGTAGGGTACGAAACCACCTCAAAGTTATTCTTTCCAATCAATCCGTTGGGCTATTCCTATAAGTGTCACAAACAGCCCTAGAGTTCATACTAGAATAACACCTTAAGACACAAATCAACCAAAACCCTAATGTCACCTAGATACTCCATTGTTACCTCAAGTATCCGTGGGCATGATTATACGATATGCATCACACAATCTCAATTCATCTATTCAACCAACACAAAGGACCTCGAAGAGTGCCCCAAAGTTTCTACCGGAGAATCACGACGAAAACGTGTGCCAACCCCTATGCATAGGTTCATGGGCGGAACCCGCAAGTTGGTCACCAAAACATACATCAAGTGGCACGTGGTATCCCATTGTCACCACAGATATCCACGGCAAGACATACATCAAGTGTTCTCAAATCTTTAAAGACTCAATCTGATAAGATAACTCCAAACGGGAAACTCAATTCATTACAAGAGAGAAGAGGGGGGAGGAGAAACATAGGATCCAACTATAATAGCAAAGCTCGCAATACATCACGATCGTATCATCTCAAGAACACAAGAGATAGAGATCAAACACATAGCTACTTGTACATACCCTCAGCCCCGAGGGAGAACTACTCCCTCCTCGTCATGGAGAGCGTCGGGATGATGAAGATGGCCACCGGTGAGGGTTCCCCCCTTCGGCAGGGTGCCGGAACAGGGTCCCGATTGACTTTTGGTGGCTACGGAGGCTTCTGGCGGCAGAACTCCCGATCTATTGTTCGTTCTGGAAGTTTTAGGGTATATGGAGTTATATAGGCGGAAGAAGCACGTCAGGGGAGCCAAGGGGGCCCCACGAGGCAGGGGGCGCGCCCTCGGGGGGGGGGGGGGGGGGGGGCGCCCCCACCCTCGTGGGCAGCTCCCGTATCTTCTGACGTGGGGTCCAAGTCCATCAGGTGTGTTTCCTTCCAAAAATAACTTCTCTAGTTGATTTCGTTCCGTTTCGACTCCGTCTGATATTCCTTTTCTTCAAAACACTGAAATAGGCGATAAAGGGGTTGTCAATCCCTTCACGGTTACTACGAGAGTGAGATCTGATAGAGATAATATGATAATATTTTTGGTATTTTTATGATAAAGATTAAAAGTAAAGATAGCAAAATAAACGGTGCCAGAAATAACTTGTTGACGGGAGATTAATATAATGGAGAATAGACCTGGGGGCCATAAGTTTCGCTAGTGGCTTCTCTCAAGATAGCATAACTATTACGGTGGGTAAACAAATTACTATCGAGCAATTGAAAGAATTGAGCATAGTTATAAGAATATCTAGGTATGATCGTGTATATAGGCATCATGTCCGTGACAAGTAGACCGACTCCTGCCACATCTACTACTATTACTCCACACATCGACCGCTATCCAGTATGCATCTAGAGTATTAAGTTCATAAGAATGGTTGTAAGTGCATCTAGTGCCACCCCTAGTTGGTTTTGGAGTATTGACGACAAACCTGGTTGAGGGACTAATGTGTTTGTGAGAATTGCAGGATAACACTGGTAGAAGTCCCTCATTGATTCGGTTTTCCTACCAGAGATGCCCCTAAAAATGTATAAAGACATTGAAGTCAAAGGTGGTATGTGAAGACATTCACATTGAAGACTATGACAAGAGAAGACATCGTGTGAAGACTATGGAGCGTGAAGACTTAGTTGTTTCGTCGTTCTTTTTCTTATTTGTTGAGTCATAGGAACCATCATACTGTTAAGTGGGGTCCAAGTAAACCAGTCAGAATGACTGAAGTGATGCTTAACCAAAATCCTATGTCTTCGAACGAAGACAATGAGAGCAAATCTTATCCAGAGCTGGATAAGTCAGCTTTGCTTGTAGCTCAAGTAAAGTTGCCGTGTGTGTTTGAAATCTGACCGTTGGAACACGTGTCAGTTCCTTAGTGACCCAGGGTCATTTCGGACAAATCAGGTCGGGTTGCCTAGTGGCTATAAATAGCCCACCCCCTACACCATAAATTGGTTGGCTGCTCAGAGTTATTGCACGGCTTTTGTCGTTTGAGAGCAACCCACCTCGAAGCCTTTGAGAGAGAAATCTTTGCGAGGACAAAGCCCTAAACACCCAGAGCCAAAGAGTGTTAGGCATTACTTAAGTCTTCTTGTCTGTGTGATCTGAAGACTTATTACACTTGAGGACTGTGGATCCTCCAGCCGGTTAGGTGTCGCGCTCTGAGCATCCAAGAGTCATTGTGGATCGCTAGTGAATGAAGTTTGTGAAGATTTGGAAGTCTACCTTGAATACTTACCAGAGTAATTGGGCGAGGACTGGGTGTCCTTAGCTCAAGGGGAATAAGGTGAAGATGCGGTCTTCTGAGTTGAATCTCAGCCTCCCTAACCAGACGTACAGTTGTCACAGCAATTGGAACTGGTCCAACGAATCATTGTCTTGAACGAGCCACTGGTTCTATCCTTCCCATCTCTTTATTTGCAGACTGGTCCTTGTGAAGTCATTGCCTGTTTGCATTGTCTATTTGTCTTCACTGTGTGACTGCTTGTTCTGATTGGCTTCATACTATCTTCCATCCTGATCTATACTGCCTAGCTGCTATTAGTCTTTGTGCTTTCATTTCATTGAATACTTGACTATGGCTTGCTTAGTGTAGTCTACCTTCCGCTGCATGGTAATAGGTTTAATTTCTATCGTTTGTCTTCGAAACTTCCATGTTTTGAAGACTTCCATAAAAATCGCCTATTCACCCCCCTCTAGTCGATCACTAGCACTTTCAATTGGTATCAGAGCAAGGTACTCCCTTGTTCTGTGTGATTCGGTTTAACCACCTGGAGTTTTAGCTATGTCGACTGCAGGGATAATCAAAGTCTCCGCTGCGTTCCCAGTCTTCGATGGAACTGAATATCCCTACTGGAAGAATAAGATGCGCATGCATCTGGAAGCCATTGATGTCGACCTCTGGTATGTCGTCAAGAATGGTGTCCCCAAGGCTGGTGAAGGTGTCACCGCTGCTATGTCAAGAAGTTCGTTAGACTGGATTCCACTGCCAAGAACATCATCTGTGGTCATCTGACCAAAGGACAGTATGGCCGTGTGAGTGCTCTGGAAACATCCAAGCTAGTCTGGGACTGGCTCTCCAAGGTCAACGAAGGTGCCTCAACCCAGAGAGATCAAAGAATTAGTGTCCTTCGCAACCTCTTCAACTGATTCAAGAGAAACGACCATGAGAATGTTCAGCTCACGTTTGATCAACTCACTGACATCACAAATGAGCTTCAAGCCCTCGGCGCTATTGAGATCACCAAGCATGAAGTCGTCAAGACACTCCTGAGATCACTTGACAGCTCGTTTGATACCCTAGCCCTGATGATTCAAGAACACCCTGACTTCAAGACACTCGATCCGTCTGACATACTTGAAAGGCTCAACACACATGAGTTTCAGCTTTCTGAGAAAACAGACATCTACGGTCCCAACTATGGGCGAACTCGTGCTTTGAAGGCAAAAGCTGTTTCCTCATCTGAAGAAGAATCTGATTGCAGTTTTGATGATCCTGAAGACATTGGAAAGGAGCTTGCTATGCTTGTGAAGAAGTTCCAGAAATTCACCAAGAAGAAAGGCTTCAGAAAGTCCTCACGATCCATATCAAGGAATATGATTCTGACGACAAGAAGAAGAAGAAATACTCAAAGTCTTCTTCCAAGTCTTCATCAAAGTCTTCATCACACAAGAAGAGCTCATCTGGCAAGGCTCGTGCGTTTGTTGGCAAGGAAATTGATTCAGAGGAGGAGTCTGCTTCTGAGGAGGCGGAGGTGGAGTCTGAGGAGGAGTCCGATTCTGGCGTTGCAAGTCTGGCTACAGCCTACGTTTCCAAGTCCATCTTCAACATTGAAGACAATGACTTCATCACCGACGCCGATGCTAATGACAAGGACAACTCTGCTCCCACCTACTGCTTCATGGCACGCGGTGCCAAGGTAAACTCACGCACTACTCACTATCAAACATCCAGTGAAGATGACTCTGATTGTGGTTCCAAACCCAGCTACAAAACACTTGCTAAAATTGCAACTGAACAACAAAAAGCTATGGAACATATTCAAAAACTGTTAGACAAAAGCGATGACCTGTTAGACACAAAAATGACTCGATCTCAGTCCTTAATTGAAGACATAAAAAATCTTCATGTTAAGTATGAGGAACTTGAAAGTCGTCATGAAACGCTCTCAACAACTCATGAAAAGCTTTCCTATGATTATTTTCAAAGGAAGCAAGATCTTGAGAAATTAAGAGTGGTTCATGAAGATCTTCAAAAGGAAAACGAGTCACTTCGCACCAAACAGATCAGTTCCGCTCAGGAAGGATTTGAACCACCATGTCTTAAATGCATTGAGCGTGACAGCGCTACTTCTGTTGCTGGATGTTCTACTGCTGCTACTGTTGCAATATCTTCAACTGTTGATGTGGTAACTAACCCCTCTGCTGGGGATGCCACTGCCATTGCTGATGAAAATGCTAGGTTGAATACATTGCTTGAAACATGGATGTACAAAAGTCTCAAAGGGCATCAGACACTATGTGATGTCCTTAAAAGGCAGATCCTAAACCGAAACCCTAGGAAAGAGGGTGTTGGGTTTGAAAGGAAAATGAATGCTGATGGCTCTTACTGGAAACCTGAGCAGTACCCCAAAACCACATGGGTTGCTGCAAAGGAACCTTCAGTGGATCCATCCACCCTATCTGGCTTCACTTGTGCTAATCCCATTGTTATTGATGAATCCTTTGATGCAAACTATAAACTGTTTAAGAATTAGAATGGTGAAGTGTTTGCCAGGTATATTGGTACTAACTGCAGGAATGGGCCACCTATGAAGAAAGTCTGGGTGCCGAAAAAGTGTCTGGAAAATCTTCCTGTGTATGTCGTCATGACACCACAAGTGAAGAAGACAAACCCCAGACCACGGGCTTCATATGGTCCAAAGGCTTCATACAGACAGAGGACTCACCTGAGTCGCACTAACGCAAATGTTTTGCAGGGAAACCATACTCAGGCCTATGAATATGAGCGCGTTTCATCAAACCACCATGTTCATAAGACCAAGAACTACTCTACTTATTCCTATGAGTACTATTGTCCACCTGCAAGACTATTTGCTAGGGCTCCAAAGCCAAAGTTCTCAGATGCTACACTTAGACTCATTGCTTTGAAGCCACCCTTGAAGATGTGGGTGGCTAAGAAAGCTTAACTCTTTTTTTGCAGGGAAGGGTCTCTAGCCGAAAATCAAATGCATCTGAAGCTATTGCTGGGGACCTTAAACATCTTGTAGGGCGCAAGATCAAATGCCCAAATGGTCTTATTATGTATTTTGTTCCTGAGTCGCTTGCTAATTACCCTATCAGTCCTAACCTCGATCTAAGCTTTCATAATCCACTTGCTCGTAAAATGTTTATGCTTCACAATTCTCTTCGTGAAGCCTATCCCCCTAACTCCATTGTAGGGTATGACACCAGCTGCTTCAGAATGGATTATTGATAGTGGATGTACTAATCACATGACTGGCAAGCGAAGTCTTCTCATGGACTCAACCTTACGTCCATCTGACAAGAGTCACATGACATTTGCTGATACTGGTAAAATCAAGGTATTGGGTCTAGGTAGAGTTGAAATCTCAAGGGATCAACACATGGATAAAGTGATGCTTGTTGAATCCCTTGGTTTCAACTTAATGTCTGTCTCAATGCTTTGTGATTTAAACATGATTGTGATGTTTGGAAAATATCGTTGCCTTCTTCTAATGGAATCTGACAAGTCTCTAGTCTTTGAAGGGTATCGGAAAGATGATTTGTACATGGTAGATTTCTCAGCAGGACCACAGCTTGCCGTATGTCTTCTTGCAAAAGCTTCAGAATGTTGGCTCTGGCATCGGAGGCTAGGGCATGCTGGCATGAGGAATTTGCACACTCTTGCAAAGAAGAAGCATATCATAGGCATCAAGGGCGTCAAGTTCAAGAAGGATCACTTATGCGGTGCCTGCGAAGCTGGAAAGATGACGAGGGCCAAGCATCCCTCGAAGACAATCATGACAATGACTCAACCCTTCGAACTGCTACACATGGACCTCTTCGGTCCCACTCACTACTCAACTCTTACTACTACTGCTTGTCTCTATGGCTTCGTCATTGTTGATGACTATTCAAGATATACATGGGTGCATATAATCATCTACAAGACTAAAGTGCAGGATGTCTTCAAACGCTTCGCCAATCGAGCCATGAGCAACTATGGCGTCAAGATCAAGCACATCAGAAGTGACAATGGCACTGAATTCAAGAACATCAGCCTCGACACTTATCTTGATACTTTGGGCATCACTCATGAGTTCTTAGTTCCGTACACGCCGCAGCAGAATGGCATGGTGGAATGCAAGAATAGAACACTCATTGAGATGGCCCGAACGATGCTCGATGAATACAAGACTCCAAGAAAGTTCTAGCCTGAAGCCATTGATACTGCATGCCATATCATCAGCCGTGTTTATCTTCACAAGCTTTTGAACAAAACATCCTATGAGCTCCTCACTCGTAAGAAGCCAAATGGCAGTTACTTCAGAGTATTTGGTGCCAGGTGCTGGATCAAGGATCCACATCACACTTCAAAATTTGCACCGAAAGCACATGAAGGTTTTATGCTTGGATACAGAAAGGATTCACACTCCTACAGAGTCTTCAACCTCTTTCACTATAAAGTGGTTGAAACTGTGGATGTGCGGTTCGATGAGACTAACGGCTCGCAAAGAGAGCACCTGCCAAATGTGCTAGATGAAGTTCCATCCACTGAATCCATCAAGCTTATGGGAACTGGAGAAATCATACCGTATGAAGCACAGCCCGAAGAGGAACTTATCATTTATGCACCTAATCAACTTGAAGACAATGCTCAGACTGAAGACAATCCTTCCAATGATGACAATGATCAGGAAGAGCAAAATCTTCGTCCAGTTCATCCTCGTGTTGCAAACGAAGTACATATTGAGAAAATAATTGATAGCATCAATGCACCTGGTCCACTCACTCGTTCAAGGGCAACACAACTAGCAATTTTCTGTGGGCACTTCGCATTTGTCTCAATATTTGAACCCAAGAAAGTTGATGAAGCCTTCATGGAACCTGAATGGATTCAAGCTATGCAAGAAGAGCTTCAACAATTTGAGCTGAATAATGTATGGGAACTGGTCAAGCGTCCTGATCCTCGTAAGCACAATATCATAGGCACTAAATGGATATATCGCAACAAGCAATATGAGCATGGTTAAGTTGTCAGAAACAAGGTTCGTCTCGTTGCTCAAGGATACACTCAAGTTGAAGGAATTGACTTCAATGAAACATTTGCTCCTGTGGCTAGGCTTGAAGCTATACGCATACTGCTGGCCTATGCAAATCATCATAACATTCTTCTGTATCAAATGGATGTGAAGAGTGCCTTTATCAATGGCAAGATTGAAGAAGAAGTGTATGTTGAACAACTGCCTGGCTTTGAAGATCCAAAACATCCTCACATGGTTTATAAGCTCAACAAGGCACTGTATGGCCTCAAACAAGCCCCTCGTGCTTGGTGTGACACACTCAAGGACTTCCTGAAGAGCAAAGGCTTCAAACCTGGTTCCCTGGATCCCACGCTCTTCACGAAGACATATGATGGTGAACTGTTTGTGTGCCAAATATATGTGGATGACATTATCTTCGGCTGCACTAATCAGAAATACAGTGATGAGTTTGGATACATGATGCAAGAGCAATATCATATGTCCATGATGGGTGAGTTGAAGTTCTTCCTTGGTCTTCAAATATGACAGCAACGCAACAACATCTTCATATCTCAAGAGAAATACCTCAAGGATTGCCTGAAGAAGTTTGGAATGCAAGACTGCAAAGGTTACACGACGCCAATGCCTACCAAGAGTCATCTAGATTCTGACGCCAATGGTAAAGAGTTTGATCAAAAGGTATACCGCTCCATGATTGGTTCTTTGCTTTATTTATGTGCATCTAGGCTAGATATCATGCTTAGTGTTTGCATGTGTGCCCGATTCCAAGCGGCACCAAAGGAATCACATCACTTAGCGGTGAACCGAATTCTTCGATATTTGGCTCACACCCCAACACTAGGATTATGGTATCCAAAGGGCTCAGAGTTTGATCTAGTTGGATTCTCGGATGCTGATTATGCTGGTGACAAGGTGGATCGCAAGTCTACATCAGGCACATGTCACTTTCTGGGACGATCACTTGTATGTTGGTCTTCAAAGAAGCAGAACTGTGTATCACTCTCCACTGCTGAATCTGAATACATTGCTGCTGGGTCTTGCTGCGCTCAGCTTCTATGGATGAAGCAAACACTCAAAGACTATGGCATTCATATGAAGCAAGTGCCACTCTACTACGACAACGGAAGCGCCATCAAGATTGCCAACAACCCAGTTCAGCACTCGAAGACAAAGCACATTGAAATTCGTCATCACTTTCTCAGAGATCATGTCATGAAGGAAGATATTGATATCATACACATCAACACTGAAGAGCAACTGGCAGATATCTTCACAAAGCCCTTGGATGAGAAAAGGTTTTGCAAGTTACGGTGTGAGCTAAATATCTTGGAATCCTCAAATGTCCTGTGATCAGGCACACATCCTAACACTTATGCATGTTGATGACTTAGATGTGCAACACACGAAGTAAAGTATATCTTCAATCAATGAAGACTTACATTCTGAGTGTGAATACATTAACGTGGAATTTGACTTCGGAGCGCCATGATAATTGTGCGCCGTGTCTGGGTCTAATACTTCCTATACGGTGGGTAACGCCACCACCAAATTCTTCCTTTAGAAGTGTTTTTCTCATGGCGTTACTTTTGCAAAGTCTTCACACTTGATTTTGTTGGAAATATGCCCTAGAGGCAATAATAAAAGCCTTATTATTATATTTCTTTGTTCATGATAATTGTCTTTATTCATGCTATAACTGTATTATCCGGAAATCGTAATACACGTGTGAATAATAGACACCAACATGTCCCTAGTAAGCCTCTAGTTGACTAGCTCGTTGATCAACAGATAGTCATGGTTTCCTAACTATGGACATTGGATGTCATTGATAACGAGATCACATCATTAGGAGAATGATGTGATGGACAAGACCCAATCCTAAACATAGCACAAGATCGTATAGTTCGTTTGCTAGAGTTTTCCAATGTCAAGTATCTTTTCCTTAGACCATGAGATCGTGTAACTCCCGGATACCGTAGGAGTGCTTTGGGTGTGCCAAACGTCACAACGTAACTGGGTGACTATAAAGGTATACTACGGGTATCTCCGAAAGTGTCTGTTGGGTTGACATGGATCAAGACAGGGATTTGTCGCTCCGTATGACGGAGAGGTATCACTGGGCCCACTCAGTAATGCATCATCATAATGAGCTCAAAGTGACCAAGTGTTTCGTCACGGGATCATGCATTACGGTACGAGTAAAGTGACTTGCCGGTAACGAGATTGAACAAGGTATTGGGATACCGACGATCGAATCTCGGGTAAGTAACATACCGATTGACAAAGGGAATTGCATACGGGGTTGTTTGAATCCTCGACATCGTGGTTCATCCGATGAGATCATCGAGGAGCATGTGGGAGCCAACATGGGTATCCAGATCCCGCTGTTGGTTATTGACCGGAGAGCGATCTCGGTCATGTCTACATGTCTCCCGAACCCGTAGGGTCTACACACTTAAGGTTCGGTGACGCTAGGGTTGTTAGGGATATGTATATGCAGTAACCCGAATGTTGTTTGGAGTCCCGGATGAGATCCCAGACGTCACGAGAAGTTCCGAAATGGTCTGGAGGTAAATAATTATATATAGGAAGTACTATTTCGGCCATCGAGACAAGTTTCGGGGGTTATCGGTATTGTACCGGGACCACCGGAAGGGTCCCGGGGGCCCGCCGGGTGGGGCCACCTGTCCCGGGGGGCCACATGGGCTGTAGGGGGTGCGCCTTGGCCTACATGGGCCAAGGGCACCAGCCCCAAGAGGCCCATGCGCCTAGGGTTACAAGGGGAAAGAGTCCTAGGAGGGGAAGGCACCTCCTAGGTGCCTTGGGGGGGAGGGAAACCCCCTTGGCCGCCACCCCACCCTAGGAGATTGGATCTCCTAGGCCCGGCGCCCCCCCTTGGCCCTCCTATATATAGTGGGGGAAGGAGGGCTTTCATCCCACGCCTTTGGTTACCTCCTTCTCCCTCTCCAACACCTCCTCCTCCTCCATAGCGCTTGGCGAAGCCCTGACGGAGTACTGCAGCTCCATCATCACCACGCCATCGTGCTGCTGCTGGTGCCATCTCCCTCAACCTCTCCTTCCCCCTTGCTGGATCAAGAAGAAGGAGACGTGGCTGTTCCGTACGTGTGTTGAACGCGGAGGTGCCGTCCGTTCGGTGCTAGGATCTTCGGTGATTCGAATCACGTCGAGTACGACTCCCTCATCCACGTTCTTTGAACGCTTCCGCTTGCGATCTACAAGGTACGTAGATGCATCTAATCACTCGTTGCTAGATGAACTCCTAGATGGATCTTGGTGAAACCGTAGAATTTTTTTTGTTTTCTGCAACGTTCCCCAACAGTGGCATCATGAGCTAGGTCTATGCGTAGTTCTTCTTGCGCGAGTAGAACACAATTTGTTGTGGGCGTAGATGTTGTCAACTTTCTTGCCGCTACTAGTCTTATCTTGCTTCAACGGTATTGTGGGATGAAGCGGCCCGGACCAACCTTACACGTACGCTTACGTGAGACCGGTTCCACCGACTAACATGCACAAGTTGCATAAGGTGGCTGGCGGGTGTCTGTCTCTCCTACTTTAGTTGGAGCGGATTCGATGAAAAGGGTCCTTATGAAGGGTAAATAGAAGTTGACAAATCACGTTGTGGCTTTCACGTAGGTAAGAAAACGTTCTTGCTAGAACCCTACTTCAGCCACGTAAAACTTGCAACAACAATTAGAGGACATCTAACTTGTTTTTGCAGCAAGTGCTTTGTGATATGATATGGCCAAAGTTGTGATGAATGATGAATGATCTATATGTGATGTATGAGATGTTCATGCTATTGTAATAGGAATCACAACTTACATGTCGATGAGTATGACGGTGACAAGATGATCATGGAGCCCCAAGATGGAGATCAAAGGAGCTATGTGATATTGGCCATATCATGTCACTATTATTATTTGATTGCATGTGATGTTTATCATGTTTTGCATCTTGTTTGCTTAGAACGACGGTAGTAAATAAGATGATCCCTCATAATAATTTCAAAAAAGTGTTCCCCCTAACTGTGCACCGTTGCTAAAGTTCGTCGTTTCGAAGCACCACGTGATGATCGGGTGTGATAGATCCTTACGTTCACATACAACGGGTGTAAGACAGATTTACACACGCAATACACTTAGGTTGACTTGACGAGCCTAGCATGTGCATAGACATGGCCTCGGAACACAGAAGACCGAAAGGTCGAGCATGAGTCGTATAGAAGATACGATCAACATGAAAATGTTCACCGATGTTGACTAGTCCGTCTCACATGATGATCGGACACGGCCTAGCCAACTCGGATCATGTTATACTTAGATGACTAGAAGAGGGATGTCTATCTAAGTGGGAGTTCATTATAATTTGATTAGATGAACTTAATTATCATGAACTTAGTCTAAAATATTTACAATATGTCTTGTAGATCAAATGGCCAACGTAGTCCTCAACTTCAACGCGTTCCTAGAGAAAACCAAGCTGAAAGACGATGGCAGCAACTACACGGACTGGGTCCGGAACCTGAGGATCATCCTCATAGCTGCCAAGAAAGATTATGTCCTACAAGCACCGCTAGGTGATGCACCTGTTCTCCCTGCAGAACAAGACGTTATGAACGCTTGGCAGGCACGTACCGATGACTACTCCCTCGTTCAGTGCGGCATGCTTTACAGCTTAGAGCCGGGGCTCCAAAAGCGTTTTGAGAGACATGGAGCATATGAGATGTTCGAAGAGCTGAAAATGGTTTTTCAAGCTCATGCCCGGGTCGAGAGATATGAAGTCTCCGACAAATTCTTCAGCTGTAAGATGGAGGAAAATAGTTTTGTCAGTGAGCATATACTCACTATGTCTGGGTTACATAACCGCTTGACTCAGCTGGGAGTTAATCTCCCAGATGACGCGGTCATTGACAGGATCCTTCAGTCGCTTCCACCGAGCTACAAGAGCTTTGTGATGAACTTCAATATGCAGGGGATGGAAAAGACCATTCCTGAAGTATTTGCTATGCTGAAATCAGCAGAGGTAGAAGTCAAGAAGGAACATCAAGTGTTGATGGTAAATAAAACCACTAAGTTCAAGAAGGGCAAGGGTAAAAAGAACTTCAAGAAGGACGGCAAGGAAGTTGCCGCGCCCGGCAAGCAAGCTGCCGGGAAGAAGTCAAAGAATGGACCCAAGCCTGAGACGGAGTGCTTTTATTGCAAGGAAAGTGGTCACTGGAAGCGGAACTGCCCCAAATACTTAGCGGACAAGAAGGCCGGCAAAACGAAAGGAGCTGCAGAATAAACGGAGAATGGCGAAGGACGAGGTGACGATGCGCGTCGGGAATGGTTCCAAGGTCGATGTGATCGCCGTCGGCACGCTACCTCTACATTTACCTACGGGATTAGTTTTGAACCTCAATAATTGTTATTTAGTGCCAAGTTTGAGCATGAACATTGTATCAGGATCTCGTTTAATTCGAGATGGCTACTCATTTAAATCCAAGAATAATGGTTGTTCTATTTATATGAGAGATATGTTTTATGGTCATGCTCCGATGGTGAATGGTTTATTCTTTATGAATCTCGAGCGTAATGATACACATATTCATAGTGTAAGTACCAAAAGATGTAAGATTGATAATGATAGTCCCACATACTTGTGGCACTGCCGCCTTGGTCACATAGGTGTCAAACACATGAAGAAGCTCCATGCTGATGGACTTTTAGAGTCTCTTGATTATGAATCATTTGACACGTGCGAGCCATGCCTCATGGGTAAGATGACCAAGACTCCGTTCTCAGGAACAATGGAGCAAGCAACCAACTTATTGGAAATCATACATACTGATGTGTGCAGTCCAATGAGTGTTGAGGCTCGCGGTGGCTATCGCTATGTTCTCACCCTCACTGATGACTTGAGTAGATATGGGTATGTCTACTTAATGAAACACAAGTCTAAGACCTTTGAAAAGTTCAAGGAATTTCAGAGTGAAGTTGAGAATCAACATGACAGGAAAATCAAGTTTCTACGATCAGATCATGGAGGAGAATACTTGAGTCACGAGTTTGGTACACACTTAAGAAAATGTGGAATAGTTTCACAACTCACGCCGCCTGGAACACCTCAGCGTAATGGTGTGTCCGAATGTCGTAATCGCACTCTATTAGATATGGTGCGATCTATGATGTCTCTTGCCGATTTACCACTATCTTTTTGGGGCTATGCTTTAGAGACTGCCGCATTCACTTTAAATAGGGCACCGTCGAAATCCATTGAGACGACACCGTTTGAATTATGGTTTGGGAAGAAACCTAAGCTGTCGTTTCTAAAAGTTTGGGGATGCGATGCTTATGTCAGGAAACTTCAACCTGAAAAGCTCGAACCCAAATCAGAAAAATGCGTCTTCATAGGATACCCTAAAGAAACTATTGGGTATATCTTCTACCTCAGATCCGAAGGCAAGATCTTTGTTGCCAAGAATGGATCCTTTCTAGAGAAAGAGTTTCTCTCGAAATAAGTAAGTGGGAGGAAAGTAGAACTTGATGAAGTATTACCTCTTGAACCGGAAAATGGCGCAACTCAAGAAAATGTTCCTGAGGCGCCTGCACCGACTAGAGAGGAAGTTATTGATGATGATCAAGATACTTCTGATCAAGCTCCTACTGAAATTCGAAGGTCCACAAGGACACGTTCCGCACCAGAGTGGTACGGCAACCCTGTCTTGGAAATCATGTTGTTAGACAAAGGTGAACCTTCGAACTATGAAGAAGTGATGGCGGGCCCGGATTCCGACAAATGGCTAGAAGCCATGAAATCCGAGATAGGATCCATGTATGAAAACGAAGTATGGACTTTGACTGACTTGCCCGTTGAACGGCGAGCCATAGAAAATAAATGGATCTTTAAGAAGAAGACAGATGCGGATGGTAATGTGACCATCTATAAAGCTCGGCTTGTCGCTAAGGGTTATCGACAAGTTCAAGGGGTTGACTATGATGAGACTTTCTCACCGGTAGCGAAGCTGAAGTCCGTCCGAATCATGTTAGCGATTGCCGCATTCTATGATTATGAAATATGGCAAATGGACGTCAAAACGGCATTCCTTAATGGTTTCCTTAAGGAAGAATTGTATATGATACAGCCGGAAGGTTTTGTCGATCCTAAGAATGCTGACAAGGTGTGCAAGCTCCAACGCTCGATTTATGGGCTGGTGCAAGCATCTTGGAGTTGGAACATTCGCTTTGATGAGATGATCAAAGCGTTTGGGTTTACGCAGACTTATGGAGAAGCCTGTGTTTACAAGAAAGTGAGTGGGAGCTCTGTAGCATTTCTCATATTATATGTGGATGACATACTTTTGATGGGAAATGATATAGAACTCTTGGATAGCATTAAGGCCTACTTGAATAAAAGTTTTTCAATGAAGGACCTTGGTGAAGCTGCTTATATATTAGGCATCAAGATCTATAGAGATAGATCAAGACGCCTCATAGGTCTTTCACAAAGCACATACCTTGATAAGATATTGAAGAAATTCAATATGGATCATTCTAAGAAGGGGTTCTTGCCTGTGTTACAAGGTGTGAAATTGAGCTCGGCTCAATGTCTGACCACGGCAGAAGATATAGAAGAGATGAGTGTCATCCCCTATGCCTCAACCATAGGTTCTATTATGTATGCCATGCTGTGTACCAGACCTGATGTAAACCTTGCCGTAAGTTTGGTAGGAAGGTACCAAAGTAATCCCGGCAAGGAACACTGGACAGCGGTCAAGAATATCCTGAAGTACCTGAAAAGGACTAAGGAAATGTTTCTCGTTTATGGAGGTGACGAAGAGCTCGTCGTAAAGGGTTACGTCGACGCTAGCTTCGACACAGATCTGGATGACTCTAAGTCACAAACCGGATACGTGTATATTTTCAATGGTGGGGCAGTAAGCTGGTGCAGTTGCAAGCAGAGCGTCATGGCGGGATCTACATGTGAAGCGGAGTACATGGCAGCCTCGGAGGCAGCACATGAAGCAATTTGGGTGAAGGAGTTCATCACCGACCTAGGAGTCATACCCAATGCGTCGGGGCCGATCAAGCTCTTCTGTGACAACACTGGAGCTATTGCTCTTGCAAAGGAGCCCATGTTTCACAAGAATACAAGGCACATCAAGCGTCGCTTCAACTCCATTCGTGAAAATGTTCAAGATGGAGACATAGAGATTTGTAAAGTACATACGGACCTGAATATAGCAGATCCGTTGACTAAACCTCTCCCTAGAGCAAAACATGATCAACACCAGAATTCCATGGGTGTTCGATTCATCACAATGTAACTAGATTATTGACTCTAGTGCAAGTGGGAGACTGTTGGAAATATGCCCTAGAGGCAATAATAAAAACCTTATTATTATATTTCTTTGTTCATGATAATTGTCTTTATTCATGCTATAACTGTATTATCCGGAAATCGTAATACACATGTGAATAATAGACACCAACATGTCCCTAGTAAGCCTCTAGTTGACTAGCTCGTTGATCAACAGATAGTCATGGTTTCCTGACTATGGACATTGGATGTCATTGATAACGAGATCACATCATTAGGAGAATGATGTGATGGACAAGACCCAATCCTAAACATAGCACAAGATTGTATAGTTCGTTTGCTAGAGTTTTCCAATGTCAAGTATCTTTTCCTTAGACCATGAGATCGTGTAACTCCCGGATACCGTAGGAGTTCTTTGGGTGTGCCAAACGTCACAACATAACTGGGTGACTATAAAGGTATACTACGGGTATCTCGGAAAGTGTCTGTTGGGTTGACATGGATCAAGACAGGGATTTGTCGCTCCGTATGACGGAGAGGTATCACTGGGCCCACTCAGTAATGCATCATCATAATGAGCTCAAAGTGACCAAGTGTTTCGTCACGGGATCATGCATTATGGTACGAGTAAAGTGACTTGCCGGTAACGAGATTGAACAAGGTATTGGGATACCGACGATCGAATCTCGGGCAAGTAACATATCGATTGACAAAGGGAATTGCATACGGGGTTGTTTGAATCCTCGACATCGTGGTTCATCCGATGAGATCATCGAGGAGCATGTGGGAGCCAACATGGGTATCCAGATCCCGCTATTGGTTATTGACCGGAGAGCGATCTCGGTCATGTCTACATGTCTCCCGAACCCGTAGGGTCTACACACTTAAGGTTCGGTGACGCTAGGGTTGTTAGGGATATGTATATGCAGTAACCCGAATGTTGTTCGGAGTCCCGGATGAGATCCCGGACGTCACGAGGAGTTCCGGAATGGTCTGGAGGTAAAGAATTATATATGGGAAGTACTATTTCGGCCATCGGGACAAGTTTCGGGGGTTATCGGTATTGTACCGGGACCACCGGAAGGGTCCCGGGGGCCCACCGGGTGGGGCCACCTGTCCCGGGGGGGCACATGGGCTGTAGGGGGTGCGCCTTGGCCTACATGGGCCAAGGGCACCAGCCCCAAGAGGCCCATGCGCCTAGGGTTACAAGGGGAAAGAGTCCTAGGAGGGGAAGGCACCTCCTAGGTGCCTTGGGGGGGGGGGGAGGGAAACCCCCCTTGGCCGCCGCCCCACCCTAGGAGATTGGATCTCCTAGGGTCGGCGCCCCCCCTTGGCCCTCCTATATATAGTGGGGGAAGGAGGGCTTTCATCCCACGCCTTTGGTTGCCTCCTTCTCCCTCTCCAACACCTCCTCCTCCTCCATAGCGCTTGGCGAAGCCCTAACGGAGTACTGCAGCTCCATCATCACCACGCCGTCGTGCTACTGCTGGTGCCATCTCCCTCAACCTCTCCTTCCCCCTTGCTGGATCAAGAAGAAGGAGACGTGGCTGTTCCGTACGTGTGTTGAACGCGGAGGTGCCGTCCGTTCGGTGCTAGGATCTTCGGTGATTCGAATCACGTCGAGTACGACTCCCTCATCCACGTTCTTTGAACGCTCGCGATCTACAAGGTACATAGATGCATCTAATCACTCGTTGCTAGATGAACTCCTAGATGGATCTTGGTGAAACCGTAGAATTTTTTTTGTTTTCTGCAACGTTCCCCAACAGATTTATCTTCAACATTGATTTGCTTTCGTGATTATCTTCACAATGTTGACTTGGTATATGCATATATTAAGTGTTCTATCCTCTACAACATTCACTTATAGCTATGCCTTTTACTTTTAATATTTTGATCTAAGTGAATGTGATCGGACCCTAACCTCTCTATGCTTCTACCTCAAACCTATCTATCCAAATCATATGCATTCTATTGAAACTATCGAATGTCTTCTCTACGTCCTTGTGAGCAGAGGACACAGAGACAAACACTTAATCTGTTTTAAATGCTTAATCCTTATTGCCTGAAACCCGGAGAAGCCGGAACGACCGCCCGACAATCCAGACGGGCGTGGGAACATGGAACTGCTTTCAATGTGTTGCATGTTCTCCACGTGTCCCTCAGATGTGAATCGCCAAGGGCACCTGCGTAATTGCACTGTGCCATTCTTTTCCTTATAAATACATGTCCCCTCACGGTCAAAAATCCTTCTTCCACCTCTCTACCTCGTCAAAACCCTAGCGCCTCCGCCAGCTCTCGACGATGCTGGCGACGAAGCGCTTAGCTGCAACGACTTCACCGACGCCGTCCTCACGCCGGCCGCGGACATCGTCTTCTCCGCCGCCGCCGTAGATGTCCTCCGTCGCCAAGTTAGGGCTCAGTGGATCGAACTGCTCGGTCTCCTACTCTTCCCATCTAGCAGTTCATCATGTGGTAATTAAAATCTCACTTTTTACCGTCTTTTGATCTAATCGATTCATCCTTCTTCACCAAAAGTGGTTTCTGTGACTACAAACTTGGATCTATCTACTTTTGCATCTCATACTGTGCCTAGCATCTTCATTTATGCATCTAAACTAGTTAGATTCCTCACTTGTACCTATTCTTGGATTCGTACAAATCTGGAACCAACTTCAAACACATAAGTGAATGTCTTCGTATTATGAGGTCAATGTCTTCAAACTGATTTACCTTCAAAATCTTCTGAGAATGCATATGACCTCTTCCCCTTCCCTCGCATCTTTACTACTGTCACAGGTACATGTCCATGGGAGAATCCCTTGGTTCTCATAGTCTGCATTCATTTGCAGAATTCTTACAGCATCATATCAACTCTCCCGAAGCCAGTTCTTGTCTGACCAAGAATCCTTTGTCGGTGTTGAAGCCATACAGTTTGAACTTCATGGCTTCGCAAAAGTCAGTGAGGAAGGGCGACAGATAACGCCGCGGGGAAACATCAAAAGATTTGCCAGCTGATCTGCATGAACTATACAAAACTGATCCTGAAGAAACCTATAATGAACACAAAACTCGAATCCAATGGATTCGAAGATATTGGGCCGAGCAATGGTTTAAGTACAGATTTGTCACCAAGGAGTATGCTGAGAAGAATGCTATCAAGCGTCCCTGGGGAGATATTCTCTATAAAAATCTTCAACCCAAGACCAGAACTGAAGCCATTGCTTAGGGTTTCTTCCCTTGCATGGTCCGTGGTCCTCAACCTACTGTTGCTCATCCCACATCTCTGCTATGGTGTCGGGATGACAATCTGTTCAAGCGCAACTTTCAGTTTGCCAAGAACTCGGCCAAGGAGAACAAGAAATCTTGGGGATTAGAATTCAATCTTGGCCCCTCTGCGCCTCGTGCCGATGGCACACGCGAAGCTGAACCAAATCTGGTTGGGCCCTTCTATGACTTAGAAGGTCTCATCACTCATATCAGGGTTCAAGGGGAAGATGTGGATCGACCTGCAGATGACGCTGACTCTGATGAAGCGCCTGCACCTCCGAAGCCGAAGAAGCAGAAGAAACCCAAGGCTCCGAAGCCTTCTTCTCCACCAAAAGCTTCACGAGTGAAGCCCTTGGCCACCGCTCCACCTGCACCAAGTGTGCAGTCTGAAGATCTCTCTCGCGTCTCCAAGACCGAGAAGAAGAAGAAGAAGCCTATGCACTCCTCCAGTCCTGCTCTGACCCATGCTGCCATTCTGAGAAATGAGGCCATTGATCTGTCAAGTGACGACGATCTTACCAATGACGCTCTTGAGCTGTTGATTAAGAGCAAGCAGCATGCGGAAATCTTTAATGATCTTCCCCTCTTCGATGTTGAGATTCTAAACAAGTTCATCGATGACTGGTTTGACAATCCAGAACTCAGTTTTGACGATCTACAACTTCCAATTGGCCTCAGCGTCTCCTTCAACAGCGCCATTGCTTCTGAGTTAGCTCTTGCTCAGAAAATTGTTGAGCTGAAGCACAAGATTGATTTTGAAAAGGCTCAGTTCAAGAAGCATATGGCCAGGCTCAGTGTGAAGGATGTGCAGAACTTCAAGATCATGCTACACGAGCTCAAGGAAGCATTTCTCAAGAAACGTGATGAAGCCCAAGGTTCTCGTGAGCGCTTGAAGAATCTTGCTGCCAAATGTGTTCAAGGCTACAATGAAGCTGAAAAGCGCAAGGCCTTGGGGCGACCAGGCATCGACCGCAGAATGGCTGCTAAGAAGAAGAAGAAGCCAGCTGTGGCAGAACCAGAAGCATCAAGGCAGGAAGAACCTCGCATTGTCTTCCCAGCCAGTATGACAGGCTCGAAGCCTAAGGTCCCCACAGTGGCTTCAGAATTCAAGAAAACTAGACCAGCTGAAGCCGAAGCCAGAAAGCGCAAGACCAAAGCCACCACTGATGATGCTCCCCAACCAAGAAAAGGAAAACAAAGAAGAGAGACCGGGCTGCTTCCACAGAGCCCCTTCTTGTCGAGCCAATTTCTGTTGCTCGTCCTGCATCTGAACATCGTGAATGTCGTCTGGTAGTTCATGAGCCTGCTTCCACAGAGGCTCCTAAATCTGAAGAGAATCCAGCTGTTGACCCCACCACAGCTGAAGACATTGGTCCTCACGACAATCTTGAAGATGATGAAGTCCTTCCTCAGATCAAGCACAATTTGGTATCATCGCCTGTGCTCACACACAGCAAGCTCATCAGCATTGGTCGTCCTCTGACGCCAATTGCTTAGGATGCATCGTGGGATGATCACCCACAACAACAAGACACCCCAAGTACTCCCCAACCATAAGTCACCTCACCAGTGCAAGATGACGATGACTTTGAGGCCCAGCCAACTCCATCTCCACAGGCGTCGCCAGCGTTACGCAGGCTTCGCAAAGGACCAAGGCCCCAAGTCACTCTTCCGAGCGTTCCAGAAGGAGAAGTGCACCACCGATCTGTTGCACGTCAAGTGTTCCCAGAAGCCACTCCAACTGTGAATGTCTCTGAGTCTGAAGCCAAAATGGCTGAAGATATTCCGGCTGCATCAACCAATGATAAAGAACCAAGAGTTGAAGAAGAACGAGTTGCAACTTCCCCAGTCCACCAAGATGCTGCTCCCGAGAAAAATGTGTCCAACCCTCCAGCCACACAAGTGGAGGTTGAAGCTAACGTCACCACCACCAACAACACTGCTAACGCCACTGATGTCATCATGCCCGAAGCCAATAATGAAGCACCTGAAGCCAATGTGGCCCCTGAAGCCAATGCTGCACCAGACGTAATCATTCCTCCTGAAGCTATTGTGCCACTTGCAGCCCATGTCAACGGAAATGCCAATGCTCCTGTACCCCCTCCAAGACCTCATACTATTGAGCTGGCATTTGATCATGGTCAGCCTGTTATGGCCCGATGGCCCATTCTAGTTCCTCCACCTACTGCGGGTCCACAATTTGACTATCATGTTGAGCACAGGCCTCAAGTCCAGAAGCCCAAGCCAAGACTTCCAAGATTCCCAGGCACTGCAACCTCACCTGGGGTCTTCAATGTGAATGGCTTCATGGCACATAACACCTTCTTCGACAGCGCCAAGAACCCATACTCCAAACCTCGCATTTCATCGGATCGGTTCTGGAGCTATCAGCAGCGCAGCTACTATTCATGCATCTTATACAATCAAGGGCGCATATTTCCACATATGCGTCTCGACACTGAAGCTATAGCTGGCCTGCCCTGTCTAGAAGAAGCGTTGGATTGCTTCAGAGACGCTGGACTCCTGCAATTTGTCATAGACAAGGAACACTGGAATGAAGAGCTTCTATTACAGTTTTATGCAATTCTTCACATTCACGGCTACAACAGGGATCCAAAGACTTGGGTCCTTGAGTGGATGACAGGCAATGTCCATCATGAAGCCAAAGCTGTTGATATCATTGAGCTAACTGGCCTGTCCACTCCAGGAGATCTGTTTGAACCTGGTTGTAGGCTTCACCGTGATGCTTTGGAGAGCATTTTTCAGAAGCCCGAGCCCAACATGAGCCAGATGCTCAGTATGATGAAGCCTTTGCCTCCAGATGCTGAATATCCTTAGGCGTTCTTTGTTGAAGACCTTGAGTATCTGCCACTCAACATCTACCACATCATACGGCGAACTCTCTGGCCTATCAAAGGACTTTCTCCAGCTGCAAAACTTGAAGGTACAATGAAGCCATTGGTCTTCTATATTCTCAATGGAAAGAGCTTCAATGCACAAGATTTCTTTATTCGTCAACTGGCAACATCAGGCTCAGACATCTTTGGAGTGAAGTTCTATGCTCCATGGGTCATGCGCCTCATCAATCTTCACTCTGCAATCAACTATCAGCCCTCTGCACGAAACCATCTTGTCTTTTTGCCGGAGGTCAATCTGTATGTTGATGCCATTTACCCTGACCCTGCAAAGGAGCCGCTATGTCTTCACAATGCATACCATCAAAGCTTCACTCAGCCTATTCCAAGTCATTATGTGCCCAATGCTATCACTCGTGTTTATCCATTGGCAGGTGAGGGAGTCCTGGATTAGGGGGTCTCCGGACAGCCAGACTATATCCTTTGGCCGGACTGTTAGACTATGAAGATACAAGATTGAAGACTTCATCTCGTGTCCGGATGGGACTCTAGTTGGCGTGGAAGGCAAGCTAGGCAATACGGATATTGATATCTCCTCCTTTGTAACCGACCTTGTGTAACCCTAACCCTCTCCGGTGTCTATATAAACCGAAGATTTTTAGTCCGTAGGACACAACAACCACAACATACAATCATACCATAGGCTAGTTTCTAGGGTTTAGCCTCTCCGATCTCGTGGTAGATCTACTCTTGTACTACCCATATCATCAATATTAATCAAGTAGGACGTAGGGTTTTACCTCCATCAAGAGGGCCCGAACCTGGGTAAAACATTGTGTCCCCTGCCTCCTGTTACCATCCGGCTTAGACGCACAGTTCGGGACTCCCTACCCGAGATCCGTCGGTTTTGACACCGACATTGGTGCTTTCATTGAGAGTTCCTCTATGCCGTCACCATTAGGCTTGATGGCTCCTACTATCATCGATAGCGATGCAGTCCAGGGTGAGACTTCTCTCCCTGGACAGATCTTCATGTTCGGTGGCTTTGCACTGTGGGCCAATTCGCTTGGCCATCTAGAGCAGATTGAAAGTTACGCCCTTGGCCACCAGGTCAGGTTTGGAAGCTTAAACTACACGACTGATGTCCGCGGAGACTTGATCTTCGATGTATTCGAGCCTCTGCCTCGTGCGTCATGCGGTCACGATGAGTACGATTTAGCTCTACCATCGGACAGTGTTCAGGAGATCGCACCGGCAGCAGCTCCGACCCTTGATTCGGAGCCAGTTGCGCCTTCCGCGGATGGGTGGATGGACCCCGCCACGGAGGCCTTACCCTCAGCGGCGATCAAGCCGAACATCGACCTTACCTCACACAAGAGCCGTGTTGATAAACTGCCGGATCCTTCTCCGGCCATGGACTCCGAACCGCCTACGCTCGTTCCTATCGAATCCGATTGGGCGCCGATCATGGAGTTTACCTCCACGGATATTTTTCAGCACTCTTCCTTTGGCAACATACTGAAATCATTAAGGTATCTCTCCTTGTCAGGAGGATCTTGGCCGAACTATGTCCGGCAGGACTGGGATGCGGATGACGAAGAAATTCGCGACCCACCCACCACCCACTTAGTAGCCACTTTCGATGACATAACCGACATGCTCGACTTCGACTCCGAAGACATCGACGGTATGGACGATGATGCGGGAGACGAAGAGGAACCACTGCCTACGGGGCACTGGACAACCACCTCATCATACGATATATACATGGTGGATACACCCAAAGAAGGCAATGGCGATGAGATAGCAGAGGATGACCCCTCCAAGAAGCAACCCAAGCGCCGACGTCAGCGGCGCCACTCTAAGTCCCGCCAAAGCAAAAGTGGTGATACCGGCACAGGAGATAATAATACTCCGGATAGTGCCGAAGACAACAACAATCCCCTCCAGCAAGATTTAGAATAGGAGAATGGAGGAGCCAGCCCTCCTGAGAGAGCGGCATATGGAGAAGAGGAGGATGATAATTACATGCCCCCCTCCGAAGACGAGGCAAGCCTCAGCAACGACGAATTCGCTGTGCCAGAGGATCCTGTCGAACAAGAGCGCTTCAAACACCGGCTTATAGCCACGGCAAATAGCCTTAAGAAAAAGCAGCAGCAGCTTCAAGCTGATCAGGATCTGCTAGCTGACAGATGGACTGAAGTCCTCGCGGCCGAGGAATATAAACTCGAGCGCCCCTCCAAGAGTTACCCAAAGTGTAGGTTGCTACCTCGACTGGAGGAAGAAGCGTATGATACGGCTAATCGGCCACCTCGTGGCCGCGATAGAGAGGCATTCCAGCCAAAAACTCAGCCTCCACCCCGACACCATTCAAATAAAAAGGCATGGGGATATACGCCAGACCTGTGAGACATATTGGAGGACAAAGCAAAGCATGCAAGATCGATCTACGGATCACGAGGGTGCCCCACTCTGCGAGACGATAAACGTCATGCCGGATACAGTAAAAGCAAATCCGGCTGGGCCGAACACAGCGGGCAAGACCCATTCGAGTTGCGTCGCGATATAGCCCAATACAGAGGCGCCGCACACCCTTTATGCTTCACAGACGAAGTAATGGATCATCAAATCCCAGAAGGTTTCAAACCTATAAATATTGAATCATACGACGGCTCTACAGATCCTGCGGTATGGATCGAGGATTTCCTCCTTCACATCCACATGGCCCGCGGTGATGACTTACACGCCATCAAATACCTCACAGTAAAGCTCAAGGGACCAGCGCGACATTGGCTTAACAGCTTGCCAGCCAAGTCCATCAGCTGTTGGGAAGATCCAGAAGCCGCATTCCTCGACAACTTTCAGGGAACTTATGTGCGGCCACCAGATGCCGATGACTTGAGCCACATAATTTAGCAGCCAGAAGAATTGGCCAGGCAATTCTGGACTCGGTTCCTAACAAAGAAAAATCAAATTGTCGACTGTCCGGATGCAGAGGCCCTAGCGGCTTTCAAACACAACATCCGCGACGAATGGCTAGCCCTCACGACACGATGGCAGCCCTCACGACACTCATGACCCGCTTTTGTGCGGGAGAAGACAGCTGGCTGGCTCATAGTAATAACATATCAAAGAACAATGGTACTTCGGATACCAAGGACATCAATAGCAGGTCACGTCGCAACAAACATAAGCGCTGCATTAACAGCGATAATAACGAGGATACGGTAGTCAATGCCGGATTCAAAGGCTCTAAACCCGGTCAGCGGAAAAAGCCATTCAAACAAAGTACGCCGGGACCATCTAGCTTGGACCGTATACTCGATCGCTCGTGTCAAATACACGGCACCCCAGAAAAGCCAGCCAATCACACCAACAGGGTTGTTGGGTGTTCAAGTAGGCCGACAAGTTAATTGCCGAAAACAAGGACAAGGGGCCACATAGCGATGACGAGGAGGAGCCCCGACAGCCACACACCGGAGGACAGAAGAGGTTTCCCCCGCAAGTGCGGACGGTGAACATGATATACGCAACCCACATCCCCAAGAGGGAGCGGAAGCGTGTGCTCAGGGACGTATATGCGTTGGAGCCAGTCGCCCCAAGTTCAACCCGTGGTCCTCCTATCCGATCACTTTTGATCGCAGGGACCATCCCACTAGTATCCGTCATGGCGGATTCGCCGCACTGGTTCTGGACCCAATCATTGACGGATTTCACCTCACTCGAGTCCTTATGGATGGCGGCAGCAGCCTGAACTTGCTTTATCAGGACACAATGTGCAAAATGGGTATAGACCCCTCAAGGATCAAACCCACGAAAACGACCTTCAAGGGCGTCATTCCAGGTGTAGAGGCCCATTGCACAGGCTCAATTACATTGGAAGTGGTCTTTGTATCCCCGGATAACTTCCGAAACGAAGAGTTAATCTTTATATAGTCCCGTTCCGCAGCGGTTATCATGCACTGCTCGGGCGAACCGCAGTTGCGAGATTCAATGCGGTACCGCATTATGCATACCTCAAGCTCAAGATGCCAGGACCTCGCGGGGTTATTACAGTCAATGGAAACACAGAGCGCTCTCTCCGAACAGAGGAGCACACTGCGGCCCTCGCAGCAGAAGCGCAAAACAGCCTCTCAAGGCAATCCACCAGTTCGGCGTTTCAAAACCCGGACACCTTCAAGCGCGCTCGGAGCAATCGGCAAATAGACCGCCTGGCATGATCTGAGCTCGCGTAGCAATGCGGCCCCCACCCCAGTCCCAGCTAAACGACAAAGCTCGTGCCACGCGTACATAATTACGCATTAAAAATACCATGGGCACAGGTGGGGAGGGGGGCACACTGCGGCACGCCCCAAGACGCGGCTTAAACAACACTAGGGGCTTCTCGTTTGGTTATTTTTCTCTTTTTTCAGGACCTTAATCTCTGGAAACACTGTCCGGCAGCACTATTGCCGAACACATGATGCAGCAACCAAGGAGGCAGACAACTACGTCATATCACGGAATTCCCAGGTGGATTACAGAAATGAGCGGAATATTCGATTTAATATCATTCCTCAGCTTGCCCTTGGAAGGGACATAGTCCTACTCTTTGCTTATAGCACTATCTGTATCACTCTTCTTTAACGCAATTTTTTGAATAAACAATGCATGACATTATGACTATTATTGTATTCTTGTTATATATATATATCTATGTGTTCATTAATGACGCCTTGTAACCGTACACTTTGGTACGGCCAATACACCAGGGGCTTACGTACCCCACAATACGGTGTGAAAAGTCCGAACAATTTCACAAGTGCAGCACCCTGAACTTATAGCATTATATGCATCAGCTCTGAATCATGTCTTTGGTCGAATGTTGGGTTTGCCCGGCTCCTATGTTTTGGTACCTTACATTCCGCTCTATCGGCTAAGGTAGCGCTAGGAGAACTACTGCGATTGTGCCCCGGTTCTGCTAGGTTCAGCACCTCAGTAGAGAAAGCTAAAACTGACTGTCATGATAAGGCGAGAGACTGGTCGCTGTTCGGCGAGGTTTCCGAGTCCCTAAAGACTTATGCCGCTTAGAGCAAGGGGCCGGCCCTGTCCGGCTTAAACGCGTGTATCGCGCCCCGAATTCGGCCTTCCGAATACCAGGGGCTTCGCCGAAATTTAAAATTATAGAATTCTATGGCTAAGTGAGAGTGATAACGCATTATTAGTCCGGTTGCCTTGTTCGCTGTGCTGAGCACCTCCCTCGAAGGACCCAAACATGGGAACAAGAGTGCTCAGGTTTATCCCGAACACCCCAGCACTCGTGGCATGGGGGCAGAAGCCGAGGACTAGCCATCTCTCAGATTGGATAAACAGCCAAACAGAAGGCAATATTTTAAATTCAAACAAGCGTTGCATAGCGCATATGAAACAAGTTTTCATAAATATAGGATAAAACGAGCAAGTCTCACTCAAATATTACATCTTTTGAACACTCGTCTGCTATGAGACGGGCACCCGGCAGAACACCCTCGTAGTACATCTCGGGGTGGCGGTGCTCCTTGCCCTCCAGCGGCCCCTCCTTGATCAGCTTCACGGCGTCTAGCTTGACCCACTACAACTTCACACGGGCGAAAGCCCGACGTGCACCTTCAATGCAGACAGATCGCTTGACGACCTCCAGCCGCGGGCAGGCATCCACAAGCCGCCTCACTAGGCCGAAGAAGCTGTTCGAAAGGGCATCGCCAGGCCACAGCCGGACTATAAAGCCCTTCATGGCCTGATCGGCCGCCTTATGTAGCTCGACCATCTGCTTCAGCTGGTCGCTCATTGGCACCGGGTGTTCGGCCTCAGTATACTGAGACCAGAACAACTTCTCCGTTGAGCTTCCATCCTCGGCCTAGTAAAATTGTGCGGCATCGGACACGCTGCGGGGCAAATCTGCGAATGCTCCTGGAGAGCTCCGGATTCGGGTAAGTAATCGGTAATTTACTTTTACATGCTTGCTTTGCATATAGAAAGCCTTACCCGTCGCTATCTTCTTCATTGCGTCGATCTCCTGGAGGGCCTTTTGGGCTTCGGCCTTGACACTTTTTGCACTCTCGAGGGCCGCGGCAAGCTCAGACTCCCGCGTCTTTGAGTCAAGCTCCAACGCCTCGTGCTTCGCCACGAGAGCCTGGAGCTCTTGCTGCACCTCGCCCACCCGAGCCTCGTGCTTCTCTCGCTCGGTGCGCTCCTTGGCCACTTTATCTTCGGCCTCGGACAACGCTTGCTTTAGGGTCGCCACTTCGGTCGCGGCCCCTGGCAAATTCATGATAATCCTGTCATTTTGCAATCGCATTCTTTTTATACATAGCTATAGACAGGGTATTACTTACCCTTGTTCTCCTCGAGCTGCCTCTTGGCAAGGCCGAGCTCTTTCTTGGACCCCTCGAGGTCCTGCTTCAGTACGGCGACCTCTGCAGTCAGTGCGGCGGACGCCAGCAGCGAGGCCTGCATACGCATATTAACATACTTATATTAGACTCCTGTGATATTATTTGATCCTCTGTTTGGCTTTTCTTTGTGAACACCGAATAAAGCATCAGGGGCTACTATCTATGTGGTAATATTTTTCCTATATTTTAAAACACTTACCTCAAAGCCTGTTAGAAGGCTGGCACAGGCTTCAGTCAATCCGCTCTTGGCAGACTGAACCTTCTGGACTACCGCACTCATAACAGTATGGTGCTCCTCGTCGATGGAAGCGCTGCGAAGCGCTTCCAACAGATCGTCCGGCGCCCCTGGATGGACAGAGGTCACCAGCACAGGCGTCTTGCCCCTCTTAGAAGGAGGCCGCCTGCCCGAGCCCGGAACCACTGGAGGTTCCGGCGCGATGTCCGGCTGAGGGACGAACTCGGAGCTCTCAGGGGCCCCGTCCCCTTGGCTCCCGGAGTCCGGACGGTCACCTTGAGGCGCCTCCGGGACTGTCTCCCCTCGACCCGGTGCCTCTTGAGACAGCACCTCGGCGTCGTCAGCAGGATGAGGGGAGGTGGCGGTCGGAACTGGATCACTATCCATGTCCGACGAGCCCAGGGAGCCGTCCGATGATACATCGATACTAGCTCGTGGCAGCCTGCATAATTATGTTCGGCGTTAGGGAAAGCAGTGCGACAAAGGAATGCTATGAGTTACTTTGGTATCCGAATACTTACGATCTCCCTAGGGGCTTGGCCCTGGGCAACCACTCGTCTTCGCCTTTGTCGGTGGCGGCGGAATTGTCCGAAAGGAGAGTCCTTCCCTTCTTGGACCCTTCGGCCCCCCCAGTTGGGGCGGCCTTCCTTTTCTTATCTCCCCCAGCTGGAGGGGGAGCATCTTCTTCTTCTTCCTCATCTTCGGGGGAGGAGTGTGCCGCAGAGTTATCGGACGATGAGTCCGATAACACCTGGCGCCGGGAACTCTTTCGGGTTCCCTTGGCCTTCTTGGTCTTCTTCGACACCTTGTAAGGAGCCGGAGTCAGCATCTCCGTCAGGAGAGCGCCCGCGGTGTCTTTGGGCAAAGGGGCCGGACAGTTAATCTGCCCCGACGTCTCCACCCAGTCCTGTCAAAGGCATGGAGATTAGACCCCGCATATAATTAAGCTAGGGGAAATAAATGTCCTACGGGACGTATTGAACTCACCGAACGCGCTAGGCGCTTTGCGCTTAGTCCGCGGTCCTCGGCGAGAGAAGGAGGGACCTCGGCGCCCTTGAACATCACCTTCCAGACGTCCTTGTGCATCGTATCAAAGAGCTCGTTCAGAGTCTAGTGCCGGGCCGGGTCGAACTCCCACAAGTTAAAATCCGGTTGTTGACACGGGAGGATCTGGCGATGAGCATAACCTGGACTATGTTGACAAGCTTGAGCTTCTTGCTTGCCATAGTACGGATACATTTCTGGAGTCCATCCAGCTCCACCGATGAACCCCACGACAAGCCCTTCTCTTTCCAGGAAGTGAGCCGTGTAGGGAATCTGGATCAAAACTCGGGGGCTGCCGCCCATTTGGCGTCGCGCGGCTCGGTGATGTAGAACCACGCCGATTGCCATCCTTTATTGTCTCCACGAAGGAGCCTTCAAGCCATATAATGTTGGGCATCTTGCCCACCATGGCTCCGCCGCATTCTGCTTGTTGGCCTCGTACCACCTTCGGCTTGATATTGAAGGTCTTTAACCACAGGCCGAAGTGGGGTCAGATGCGGAGGAAAGCCTCACACACGACGATGAACGCCGAAATGTTGAGGACGAAGTTCGGGGCCAGATCATGAAAGTCCAGCCCGTAGTAGAACATGAGACCACGAACGAATGGATGGAGGGGAAACCCCAGTCCGTGGAGGAAGTGGTGGAGGAAAACTACCCTCTCGTGAGGTTCCGGGGTAGGGACGATCTGCCCCGCGGTGGGCAGCCGATGCGCAATATTCGCGGCTAAGTATCCGGCTCCGCGCAGCTTCTTGATGTCTCCATCCGTGACGGAGGAGACCATCCATCTGCCTCCTGCTCCGTACATGGTTGGAGAAGGTTGAGGTGGGAAGTGCGGACTTGGGCGCTAGAGCTCGAGTGTGCAAAAATGGATGAGCAAAGGAGGAAGAAGGCATGGATGGAAAGGTGAATCCTTATCCCTTTATATGGGCAGACGAAACTAAGCATCCCCACTAGCCTGGTAAAACTCGCTTATCCCCCAAGCGCTGTAATCGATGGCGCAGTTGGGTTACCCACGCCCGTATTGATGAGAATCCCGTAATAAGGGGACACGATCTCTGCTTTGACAAGACGTGTCAAAAAACTGCCTCGCGTTATGTGCGGGGCTAGTTAAAGGAAACGGTTCGAATAATCACCGGGCCATGACATAACGTCAAGCTGTCAAAACAAGTCAGCAAATTAGATTTGCGAAAATATTATTCTCTCTACGGTGGTATGTGAAACTTATTTTGCAGGGTCGGACACTATCCTTGTGTTCAAATTCTTCCGTGGTGTATTCGGAGGAGGAACCCGCCTTGCAATGCCAAAGACAATACTGTGCGCTGGACTCATCGTCATTGAAGCCTGGTTCAGGGGCTACTAAGGGAGTCCTGGATTAGGGGGTCTCCGGACAGCCGGACTATATCCTTTGGCCGGACTGTTAGACTATGAAGATACAAGATTGAAGACTTCATCTCGTGTCCGGATGGGACTCTACTTGGCGTGGAAGGCAAGCTAGGCAATACGGATATGGATATCTCCTCCTTTGTAACCGACCTTGTGTAACCCTAACCCTCTCCGGTGTCTATATAAACCGGAGAGTTTTAGTCCGTAGGACACAACAACCACAACATACAATCATACCATAGGCTAGCTTCTAGGGTTTAGCCTCTCCGATCTCGTGGTAGATCTACTCTTGTACTACCCATATCATCAATATTAATCAAGCAGGATTTAGGGTTTTAACTCCATCAAGAGGGCCCGACTCTAGGTAAAACATTGTGTCCCCTGCCTCCTGTTACCATCCGACCTAGATGCACAGTTCGGGACCCCCTACCCGAGATCCGCCGGTTTTGACACAGACAGCTGGCAATATTCGTGCCCCTCTTCAAGCCAACACAGAAAGCACTATTGCTCAAAGGCCTCGGAAGAGCTCTCGTTTTCTAAATGACCGAGAACATCTTGTCGCACTTCATCAAAATCAAGATAAGCATCATGACTGGCTGAAGCGTCAAATGCATAGTCTCTTGGTGGACGTCAATCGCATTCGTAATCTTGCCACCAAGAACGCATTTGTCTCCCATGAAGCCTGTCGGTGATCTTGGAAGAGTCTGACACTTCTGTGCTCTGAAGATGATTTAAGAGCAGATGGCTTCACTGAGAGATATAAGTTTGATTCAATGCCTCCAAGGAATGTAGTTCTGCGACGGACTCCATCTCTTGAAGATTCTGAATACTCCTCTTCAGCGGCTACTGTAAATGCCAGAGTTATCGAGGATGAAGATGATGCGACTTCTCCAACGTCTGCATTGCCACATATCGACACTACGCCGAGTTCTTCTGCACCTCCAAACGCCAACGACGACCCTGCTGCTTCACCTACTCCCTCTGGGAACGAGTAGAAGCTCTATGTCTTCAAACCTTTTTGGTCCTTACTGACAAAAGGGGGAGAAGCATATGAGTTGATAGTCTTCAAGCGGGTCCATATGGGCGGTTGCTTTATATTTTTGCCTAGTGTCTACAACTCTCACTTTTTGATACATTTGGTTCTTTGAGTTGTAACACTTAAACTCGATGGTCGTCTGCTACTTATTTGCTATTCTGTGATGCGATGATAAATTCCGCATGTGCGATGATAACTTCCGCACTTAGGTCATTTTGCAGACGTCCATTTTTCATTATGCATGTCATTATCTTCGATATATCCTTTCATGCATGATGAATTGTCTTCATAAGTAAAAGAGGGGCTCCGCAAGTACAACCTGCCATATGCATTTGCATTCAAAAGCAAAATACTTATATGCACATCTTCAGGGGGAGCCTTTCTGCTACTTACGAAGACAATACTTAAATCCTTTACAATTTCACATATTTCTATCCCCGTTGAAAACTTCAACCAGTTTGTCATCAATCACCAAAAAGGGGGAGATTGTAAGTGCATCTAGTGCCACCCCTAGTTGGTTTTGGAGTATTGACGACAAACCTGGTTGAGGGACTAATGTGTTTGTGAGAATTGCAGGATAACATAGGTAGAAGTCCCTCATTGATTCGGTTTTCCTACCAGAGATGACCCCTAAAAATGTATGAAGACATTGAAGTCAAAGGTGGTATGTGAAGACATTCACATTGAAGACTATGACAAGAGAAGACATCACGTGAAGACTATGGAGCGCGAAGACTTAGTTGTTTCATCGTTCTTTTTCTTCTTTGTTGAGTCATAGGAACCACCGTACTGTTAAGTGGGGTCCAAATAAACCAGTCAGAATGACTGAAGTGATGCTTAACTAAAATCCTATGTCTTCGAGCGAAGACAATGAGAGCAAATCTTATCCAGAGCTGGATAAGTCAGCTTTGCTTGTAGCTCAAGTAAAGTTGCCGTGTGTGTTTTAAATATGACCATTGGAACACGTGTCAGTTCCTTAGTGACCCAGGGTCATTTCGGACAAATCAGATCGGGTTGCCTAGTGGCTATAAATAGCCCACCCCCTACACCATAAATTGGTTGGCTGCTCAGAGTTAGTGCACAGCTTTTGTCATTTGAGAGCAACCCACCTCGAAGCCTTTGAGAGAGAAATCTTTGTGAGCACAAAGCCCTAAACACCTGGAGCCAAAGAGTGTTAGGCATCACTAAAGTCTTCTTGTTTGTGTGATCTGAAGACTTATTACACTTGAGGACTATGAATCCTCCAGTCGGTTAGGCGTTGTGTTCTGA